>NC_069501.1:630266132-630411132 GCF_027579735.1 Bombina bombina
ATTGAGCAGCATTCTTGGCTTGAATGAACTATGTATATGGCAAACACAGTGGACAGTGACTCTTTTTTTTCTCCCTCAAAGAAATTGAGGATGATAATTTTGACACCCTGGAACTCAAAGATGTATTTGAAAATGATGTGCCTAACACCAAATTGGGGGATTTGCTCCAGGACATGGAACATCTTAAAATTAAGGAACTAAAACTAAAATGGGACAAGTGGATTTTATCCAAATACGTGGCCCTTAAAATGATACCCAGGGGCCTACGTATTAGCACATTTCCAACTTATGATGTGAAAGACAAAGACTTTATAGAACGTTGGAACTTGGTCTTGACAGACTGTTCTCTAAAACTGATTGCTTTACTGATAGAATATAAGGACTTCCTACTTAATGAAGTCAAAACTAAATTAATACAAATATAGTCAGAAATGAATGTTTATACAATATGACATCTTTCCCCAATATGACAATATCCTTAAGAAAACCATAGAAGAATCTAGGAAGCTAGTGTTACAGATCACTCTAAATTTCTTAGGGACCAAAAAGATTACAATTCTGGTGTGGTTTATGTGTGGCATAAGAGCCAACAAAATAGGTCATGGTATAATCTTGATGCTGATACCTATATGGGTCATATGAATGAGGGTATAAACTTTGGGCATCGTAATAGATGCAGGAGACGCCAGAGTAGGAATCCTATAAAAGTAATACAAGAAACCCCAAAACAAGTTGTGTTCTCAGACTCTGAGCCAGATAACACAGATAAGGATAGATTTGCCTCAAGTTTTGAACAAGAAGAACAAACTGGTTCAGAGCCTAAGGACACACAACCTCAAGCACTAGCACCCCCAAATAATCAAGGAGATCCCCAATATAATTCTCAAGTAAGAGGTATCTTGAAAGACCAAAAATGACTGGACCTAAAAACCAAGCAGAGTTCAACTCTTAATATACCTCCACCCTTGTTACTCCAGTACTTAACCAATTAGCTACCACTGACACCCAGGTTTTTCAGTGGGTCCCCAAGCAACCATGGGAAGAAGGTATAAGGGGAGGGAGGAGAGGAAGAGGCAACAGAGGATAAGGTGGGGTGAACCACCCCACAAATATAGAGGGGAATTAGAGATTCCCCTCTATAGAGGGGAATTAGACATTGTGGGGGAACAGATGTCACACAACAAAGTACCAATACTGGCAGCCCTTACAGCAGATCCCCTGCTCATCCTGACTTACCCCTGATGTTTGGACGCTCTAAGAACGAGGCAGCTAGGAGGGGCGACCGCGTGAACAAATACAGGTAGAATATGTTATACGCATCTGTACACCGAATACTACTGTCTTAAAAGAAAACAGCACCTGTGAATAAAGACGCGTGTTTCTATTGCTCCTCCTATGCTATGCCTTTAAAGCACTATTTGACTCAGTAACAATTGGGGTTCAAGTCTGAAGTAACTGGTCTCTATACACCGGGGACTGTATAACTGCATCCATTTTTTGCATTAACGCTGCACTTATTGGATTACAAATATCTGCAAGTCTTAAACGGACTGTTTTTGGTCTATTTCACCTGGTGCACCAGATAATAACTTTTTGGCCAGTACTTTATAACACTGTTTAGTGTGGGATCCCCTGTATGAATGTGTATGTGTGTATTGTGCATTTAGTTAATAAATATTTATATCGTTTTTGACATACAAGCTTTTGTTGTGTATTTATTTAATTTTACAGTTGTGCTGGATTTACCTAGACTTTTGGGAATTTCTTATTGTGAAATCCCCACTTCCTTTTCTATGTTGTTTCATATGTATTTTTCTAGGAAGCACCTGTTCTCTAGTGAATTAACTTATTAGTGTGCAACTCTCTTCTTGTGTCTTTTAAGTACCAATAAACCCCAGTTTGGTTATCAAGTTGTGCTCAGCTAAAATTACAGATGTAGAGAAAAAAGTACTGAGTTTGGGTCTGGGGTTTTTTCCCTCGAGAGACTTTGCTCTATTTCAAACAATATTAGATGTTAATAAACTAGTTAGGGACTTGACGCTCAAGAATTATTTTCATCTAACAGGCAATAGTGAAGTATCTTGTACAGGAAAAACACCTAACATACATCTACATACTCATTACACTCAGTTGAACTTTGAGGATATCTGTACCCTTACCTCTTTAGAAGATTTATTTATTTATTATTTATTTTTAAATTATTTATTATTTAGCTACAGACCCAATAGAAGGAAGTAGGGGATTGCCACAAAATAGATCCAAGCATAAATCTAATTTCTACCCGTTACAAGCTAGAGAAAAGTCACTTGAAGTAATCTACAAAAGAACATTTGAGGATTTAACTAACCTAACAAAATGCAGACAAAGATACACCTCCAATTTATCTAGAGTTGAAAGAGAAGCTATCACAGTCCTACAAAACAATAAATAAATCGTTATTAAGTACTCAGACAAGGGAGGAAGTGTTGTAATTATGGACAGATGTGCATATGTGGCTGAAGCTGTAAGACAACTGAGTGACCCAGAGACGTATGTACGTCTTGGTGGGGACCCCACTGAGCGCTTTAGGGCACTACTTGTGAGCCTTCTGGATGATGGTGTTGAAATGGGCTATTTAGATAGGAGAACTTTTAGTCACTTGATAGAAGATTACCCAGTAATGCCCATTTTCCACCACCTCCCGAAGGTTCACAAGAGCCTTGTAAACGTGAAAGGTAGACCAATATTTGGCGGGTATAGGGTCCCTTTTGGAACCTTAGTCCAACTGGGTTGATCAGTTTCTGCAGCCACTTGTGCACAAACTCCCTAGTTACATCAGAGACATGACACATGCAGTAACTAAAATGGAAAATATGGAGTGGAGAAATGGGTACAGTTGGCTAACGATTGAGGTTGTGTCACTGTATTCTAGCATCCCCCATCGATTTGGCCTAACGCCCATTGAATTCTTTCTTGATCTTTACACAGACCTGGTTGATGATCTCAAACAATTTATTGTTGATATTGTCAAATTTCTCCTAGAGCATATTTCTTTATGTTTCAGGAGTGTTGCTATCTCCAGAGACGTGAACCCGCTATGGGGGCGAAATTTGCCCCCTCCTACACCAACCTCTTTATGGGGTGGTGGGAGCGGTTCCATGTCTATGGAGATGGCAACCTCTTTATCCCCCAGGTTGCCAGTTATGTACGCTACATTGATGATCAGGACTTTGTACAATATCTGAACAACAACGATTTAGAGATCAGCTTCACCTGTGAATGGAATAAAAACAGAATCAATTTTTTGGATGTCACCTTTATCTCTAAAGTCGTTTCTGCTAGGGTGGTCTCCACTCTCTACAGGAAGCCCATAACAGGAAATTTGCTCCTGCATGCCAAGAGCAATCACCCCAAGTATGTGTTTGGGCGTATTGCAAAGGGCCAATTTATGCACATAAAATGGAATTGTACCCTAGAAGGGGATTTCCTGAGAGAGAGTGGAGAGCTTACTAGACGCTTACAACAAAGAGGATACCCCAAGACGATGGTGACAGGTGTTTTTGCCCAGGTTTATAAAATGGACAGGAATACTTTGTTTAAGGGCAAACAATCAAAACGTCTAACAACAGTTGAGAAAGACAAGAGTGAACCTATTTTGTTACAACAGTCTCAAAATCTACCTATCCTGATGGGGGATAGAAATCTGAGGTCATACATAGAAAAAGGATGCAAATTTATACAGAAAAAGAATATGACCCTGGGCAACCTTCTGTCTCTTATACTCCTTAGAGATGACAGCATAGCCTGCTCTTGGCTACGGCACAAAGGCACCTTTAGGTGTGGTAAGAGATCTTGCAGTTTATGTGACCATGTGAATGTCACAGACAAGTTCTACTCTGCTGACCGCTCAGAGGAATATAAGACAAAGGGTTGTGTAAACTGCACTTTGTAATGTAAATTTGTAGTTTTCTTGATCTATTGTACGATTTGCTCCAGGTAGTATGTGGGAAGAACCACCCGTGAGGTGGGCATGAGAATTAAGGAACACCTTTAATTCTAGTGAGAGAGCATGCTTGGCGCTGTCAAAGCATTTCATCGAAGAATCACAGTTTTAGGATGCAGTGATATACAGCAATTATCCAAACCTAATAGTTCAATCTCGTTTTTCTGAAACTCGCATAGACGTTTTGATTTGTATTTTGGGATACTGAGATATGCTCACTCACAATATAAGACAGTATCGATAGAAAATATAGGTCCTCAGCACTTTAAATAATCAAATCAGTTTATTCACATAGGAAAAGCGACGTTTCGGGGTCGCAGCACCTTATTCATGCTTGATAACATTATGATGGCTCAGTACATTTTTAAATACCTTCATGTTGGCGCCCTTACACCCATAATTGGGAAGGCGCTCCATCTAGTGGCCATATGTGTGCATATACCTGATATCTAATTCTATACCTATACTACCCTTCATATAATAATATATTACAACTACCTACAGTATTGTCTAATAACCTTTAATAAATGGTTAAAAAATTAATATACTAAAAACTACTTTTTTGCTGCTAGAAAATCTCTAATAGTTAGTTAGAGGAAAAATAACTAAAGTAGAAAATTTAAGGATAAGGATACATGATTAAAAATAGCATGATAGGTCATATTCTTTATTGAGCCCCCTTGGTGTTAATGTTTCCAATTTGTGGATCCACCACATTTCTCTTTGTTTAAGGAGGCGCTCCCTATTGATACCTATCCTGTTGGGTGGAATGTGGTCTATTCTTTGCCACCTCAATTGACTTATATTATGACCCTTCTCAAGAAAATGGCTAGACAAAGATTCTTACACCTAATATTAGAGCGATGTTGGCTCATACGGACCCTAGATTTACAGGTCATTTCCCCTATATAGACCATAGAGCGAGGACACTTACTTAGGTAGACCACGTAAGTAGTCTCAGGTGTTAAGGCCCTTAATAGAATATTTTTTCCCACTATGTGGATGGTGAAAATTAGCCCCTCTAATTACAGAGTTACAACTCATGCAGTTAAGACACAGGAAAGTCCCCATGTTTTTGTTACCCAATAGAGATTGTTTTAATTGTTTGCCTACCCCAATATCGGTGCGTATGAGGTGATCCCTCAGGCTCTTGACCCTTTTATGGGCCATCGGGGAGGTTCCTCAAATTGTTTAATATCCGTATTGCAATCCTTGAGGATATCTATGTAAATAGTCTTCCTGCGCTAAAGGCCAGATTATGTGGACCTAAAGCTAAAACATTTGAGGTGACACTGAATAGATGGAAATGATCACTCAGGACATAAAATATGTTAAATATGAGCTAATATTTATTATTAATAAAAGAGATGATTAAAATATTTTCTTTGAAAATTTATTAGTAAAATAATTTTTTAAATTTTTTTTTAAAAAATTGATTAAAAATAGAATTTAATTGAATTTTGTATTAAAAAGCTGATATAATAATGTTTTTCAGCAAAAATAACAGAGGCAAAAAAGATGAAAAGAAAAGATATAAGTGAGGTGAGTGTACTGAGCAGAGGATATAGTTAGTATACACAGCACATTTAGTTAGTATGTTAGTATAGTTAGTGAGGTTATTCAAACAACAGATGCGGTTAATATACAGCAAGTGTAATGAGTGCAGTGGATTTGATTGAGGTTAAAGTGTAAACTAAAAATGGGTCAGCTAAAGGTGTATAAGCTCAAGTGGTGTGTGCTAAAAGTGGTGTGTGCTAAAAATGTATTATAAATTAAAATTATGTCAACTAAACAGCTATAAAATAAATATACCTAAATTCATCAAGTGGACAGTTGTGCAAAAAAGCAATGTAAATGAAACTTAGCTAAAAAATAAAGTTAAATATTAAAGTTAAATAGAGCTAGGTTAATAAGGCAAAGTTAGTACAACTAAAACAGCGTAACTAAAATTTGGTATTAAAAATTGCCATTTCAAACACAATTGTGATAGAACTGTAAAATGAAAGTTCTTTTCTGTGCACAGATAAAGAGTGTTGGCATATGCAAAATGTTGGGCAAGTGAAATTTTCAGTGCCGTCTCCTTTTTATGTTAAAAGTACCTTGTAAGATCAGACTCACAGTCTTTTTTGTAATTCAATCCTATGGTAAAATCAAATGAAGTAATCCAAAGTTCAGGTAATACCAGGTTACCTTAAGCTGCTTTTATTCAAGGAAGCATCTGTCAGGTTGTTAATATAGTACCTTGTTTCTTTCCTTGTCCTTTGTGGTAAAGCCAGGTTACCACTATGAATTTCAAGCCGCATACAGGGCTGGTGTGACGTTAATGTGGTGCTTCCGCGTCTGGAAGCAGAGTAGTTCTCGTCTGGTCTTTTTCTTGATGATGGTAGTCTGACGTCACAGACTACGGTGGCTCAAATTGGCCAAAAAGAAGTAACGCGTTTCGGTCGTGGACCTTTCTCAAACTTCTGATTTGCTCCGTGTTCGTCTTGGTCTTTATATAGCAGAGCTTGTAACTTGACATATGTAAGCACCTCCTTATTTGTTGTCAAAGGGCTAACATCTTTCAATTCTATAAAATGTGGCCGTTGATCTTAACAAAAACAAACATTTCTCTCATGAGAGAAATGTTTGTTTTTGTTTTTGTTAAGATCAACGGCCACATTTTATAGAATTGAAAGATGTTAGCCCTTTGACAACAAATAAGGAGGTGCTTATTTGCGGCTTGAAATTCATAGTGGTAACCTGGCTTTACCACAAAGGACAAGGAAAGAAACAAGGTACTATATTAACAACCTGACAGATGCTTCCTTGAATAAAAGCAGCTTAAGGTAACCTGGTATTACCTGAACTTTGGATTACTTCATTTGATTTTACCATAGGATTGAATTACAAAAAAGACTGTGAGTCTGATCTTACAAGGTACTTTTAACATAAAAAGGAGACGGCACTGAAAATTTCACTTGCCCAACATTTTGCATATGCCAACACTCTTTATCTGTGCACAGAAAAGAACTTTCATTTTACAGTTCTATCACAATTGTGTTTGAAATGGCAATTTTTAATACCAAATTTTAGTTACGCTGTTTTAGTTGTACTAACTTTGCCTTATTAACCTAGCTCTATTTAACTTTAATATTTAACTTTATTTTTTAGCTAAGTTTCATTTACATTGCTTTTTTGCACAACTGTCCACTTGATGAATTTAGGTATATTTATTTTATAGCTGTTTAGTTGACATAATTTTAATTTATAATACATTTTTAGCACACACCACTTTTAGCACACACCACTTGAGCTTATACACCTTTAGCTGACCCATTTTTAGTTTACACTTTAACCTCAATCAAATCCACTGCACTCATTACACTTGCTGTATATTAACCGCATCTGTTGTTTGAATAACCTCACTAACTATACTAAAATACTAACTAAATGTGCTGTGTATACTAACTATATCCTCTGCTCAGTACACTCACCTCACTTATATCTTTTCTTTTCATCTTTTTTGCCTCTGTTATTTTTGCTGAAAAACATTATTATATCAGCTTTTTAATACAAAATTCAATTAAATTCTATTTTTAATCAATTTTTTTAAAAAAAATTTAAAAAATTATTTTACTAATAAATTTTCAAAGAAAATATTTTAATCATCTCTTTTATTAATAATAAATATTAGCTCATATTTAACATATTTTATGTCCTGAGTGATCATTTCCATCTATTCAGTGTCACCTCAAATGTTTTAGCTTTAGGTCCACATAATCTGGCCTTTAGCGCAGGAAGACTATTTACATAGATTTCAATCATCAATTTTATCTGGGGATTTTTTGATATCAACCTGTATACTTTGAGGTGAATTGTTTCAGCGCTCTCTCTCTCCCTAGATATATTCCAATCCTTGAGGATATGCCAATTTCTACGGATAAGCCCTGCTATTTTATTACTTAATATTGGCTCACTAATACCATCCTGTTGTCTTTGTTTCTAGATGTTTTACTTTTAATCTCATGCAATGCCTCTACTCTATTGTTTAAAAGTTTTAGAGGGTAACCCCTATCTGAGAATATTTTGGTCATTTCCTTAAGCCTCACTGTCTGCCTATCCTTATTTTCAACAATTCTTTTAACCCTAAGAAACTGACTCCTGGGCAATGAGTTTACCAATGATCTAGGATGAAAACTATTGAATTTCAAAAGACTATTTTTATCAGTTTCTTTCGTATGGAGATCAAACTCAAGGTGATGTCCTGCCTTCAATGCTCGAGTGTCCAAAAAAGGTATCGACTCCTCGCTGTAGCTTACCGTGAATGACAGGTCTCTCACCTCTGAGTTTAATTCACCCCACCATACGCCAAATACATTGTCTATATATCTCCACCAAATGGCTCCATTTTGTTTAAATAACTCATTCTTATAGACGATGCTTTCTTCTATTTCACACATGAAAAGATTGGCGTATGATGGGGCCACATTGGAACCCATCGCCGTACCCTTAGTTTGAACAAACCAGCGATCTTGAAACAAAAAATAGTTCCAATACAAAATTAAGCTCAAAAGATCCTCAACTAAGCCTGTTCCTGACGGTACCTCTTGTTCACCAATATGGTCTTCCTTATGACAGCAATACCTGTCTTGTGTTTTATGGAAGTGTATAAACTTCTCACATCCATGGTGAACAAGAGGTACTTGTCACTAGGGAACTCAAGGTCTCTGGCTTTTTCCAAAAAATGGTTTGTGTCTTTTAAATAACTGGACATCTTGATGACCTCAGGTTGGAGAATCCTGTCTATGAACTTGGAAATATTTGTGTAAATAGACTTAACACTGAAGACTATTGGCCTCCCTGGAGGTTTCTGTTTGTCCTTATGGACTTTGGGGACAGTATAGAAAATGGGGTATCTAGGGGAGGTGACATAAAGGAAATCAAATAGCCACTTTTCAATAATACATGTGTCTAATGCTCTCTTCAAAATGGCCATGATTTATTTTTGTATTTCTGGCAAAGGGTTTCCTTTTAATAACCTATAAGTGTTTGTATCTTCTAATTGGGACAATGCCTCCTGTAGATAATAGGTTTTATCTAATAGGACTGCAGCCTCTCCCTTGTCAGCCCCCTTGAATATTACATTCTGCTTTTTCTTTAAATTCTCCAAAATTTTGCCTTCACCCTTAGAAAAATTAGTAAGAATTACTTGCTCACCTTTTTGCCATATTTTTGTATGATCTTTATTTTTATAATTATTACGTAATTGTGTGACTCCATTCTGGACTAGATTGATAAACGTGTTTACACTGTGATTGTTAATATTAGGGTTAAACAAACCCTTCTTATTCAAACCCAGCTTCTGCAATGACCATTCATTCACCTGCTCATTAGTATTTCTTATATCATGATTATTGTTTAACCACACTTTGAGCTTAATATTACGATAGAGTCTTTGGAGATCTTTCTCAAGTTCAAAAAAATCCGTGTCACGGAATGGGTAAAAGCTTCGATTTTTTGCTCCATTTCTTCAAACTCTTCTTTGGTCATACAGGTGAGTAGCTCTTCTCTGCACTTCTTAATGCTTGTCTCTTGGGTCTCCATTTCTCTCTGCAGCGACTCCACTGTCCATACGATAAGGTCGTATGAACATTTGTTTAAGATGGCTTCAAATTTATCACAATATACGTTATTGTTGCTCAGCAAGGTAGGGCAAGTGTTCATACGCAGACCTCTTGGTATTCTCTTCACACGATAATACTCTGCTAATGTGGTAGCGTGTAGCTCCCACTTCATCTGCTTCAATTTTAAGGTCTCGTACTCTTTACCCACAGTTTCTCCTGGTATAGACCTCAAAAAATCTCTTGAACCCTTCATAAGGGCCGTGATCCTAGCAGCATCTACATCTGTATATGCAAACATGATACTACCATCTGTCCCTTGTGTTTCACAGTTGTCAGTCTGCATTGTAATCCTTTGTGTGCAAGTATCCCAGCAGCAGGAAAATCTTGGTGCACATGCTCAGCATCATATCCAGAAGTTGTCTTTGGTAAATAGAGGTATGAGTGCTGCCAGCAATGCTGCAGAGGTTGAAGCCGTGAGGTGTCAGCCTGTTTGTGTTTAGACCATACGGCACACACTGCATCAAATTGGTCTGCATGGCTGTCATCCCAGAAGGAAGCCTCTTCTAAAGATGATGCACAAGAAAGCCCGCAAACAGTTTGCTGACAACAAGCAGACTAAGGTGGATTACTGGAACCATGGCCTGTGGTCCGATGAGACCAAGAAAAAATGATTTGGTTCTGATGGTGTCAAGTGTGTGTGACAGCAACCAGGTGAGGAGTACAAAGACAAGTGTGTCTTGCCTACAATCAAGCATGGTGGTGGGAGTGTCATGGTCTGGGCCTGCATGAGTGCTGCTGGCACTGGGGAGCTACAGTTCATTGAGGGAACCATGAATGCAAACATGTACTGTGACATACTGAATAAGAGCATGATTCCCTCCCTTCGGAGACTGGGCTGCAGGGCAGTATTCCAACATGATAACGACCACAAACACACCTCCAAGACGACCACTGCCTTGCTAAAGAAGCTGAGGGTAAAGGTGATGGACTGGTCAAGCATGTCTCCAGAACTAAACCCTATTGAGCATTTGTGGGGCATCTTTAAATGGAAGGTGGGGGAGCACAAGGTCTCTAACATCCACCAGCTCCGTGATGTTGTCATGGAGGAGTAGAAGAGGACTCCTGTGGCAACCTGTGAAGCTCTGGTGAACTCCATGCCCAAGAGGGTTAAGGCAGTGCTGGAAAATAATGGTGGCCACACAAAATATTGACACTTTGGGCCCAATTTGGACATTTCCACTTAGGGGTGTACTCACTTTTGTTGCCAACAGTTTAGACATTAATGGCTGTGTGTTGAGTTATTTTGAGGGGACAGCAAATATACACTGTTATACAGGCTGTACACTCACTACTTTACATTGTAGCAAAGTGTAATTTCTTTAGTGTTGGCACATGAAAAGATATAAAATATTTTCAAAAATGTGAGGGGTGTACTCACTTTTGTGGGATACTGTATATAGTTTTGATAGGTAAATAAAAAAACAAGGTTCTATTTCTGTTTAAATGGAATGATAGCAAAAATGCTAAAATTCTCTGAAATTCCTGTTAGCGAAGGGGTTCAAGGAATAAAAAGGTAAAATTTAAAATATGAATGGGGGGATTTCAATTTTAAAAGCATTTTTGCAATATATTTCCATTAGCAAAAATGCTTCTAGTAAAAGTCGCTACTGGTTTTCAGTGTCATACGCACATATGTTGTGAGGGCTTGTTGTGCACCAGCATTCAAACACCACACCTTCTCAGAGACTTCACTGATGCAATGCACACTACCTCCAGCTCTCTGAGCTTGAATTCTTGTGCACAGGCCCTCACAGGATATGTGCGTATGCTGCTGAAAAACAGTAATAACTTTTCCTAGAAACATTTTTGCTAAGGGAAATATATTACAAAAATGTTTGTATTCAAAAGTGAAATCCCCCCTAACATTTCAACTTGTCTATCCCTTTAATCTGAGAAATAAATATTCCTCATTAATGTTTCTCTTAGAGCCTGGTGTCTTGTGGTTTTGTGGAACTCATTTTATTGTGGGTTTGAGGCTCCTATATTTAGTTATTTTAAGCTTTGTTTGCACTTTTATTACGGGTTAGTTCTCTGCAGTGACTCTATACATGATGACTATGTCTGACATTTTACAAACGTAATTTATAGATGTTTGCTCAATTTTCTCTTTGCTGGAGATATGTTTTTCTATATTTCCTTCAGATTTTGCTGGGGTTATTTAATGAATTATAATTTTTGGCTGTTCTTACCGAGTTATCCTCTTATTCTGCACTTATGAGCTGCACGGCTAGTCCTGAGGTAGCAGTCTTATTACTATTTGCAATATTTTGATATCCCAAGGTTTTCGGTTTCCATAACCCAAGGAGCCATTTATTTTAGTTATTTTAAAATAGTTAACATTAATCTCTCTATATGAATCCCTCCTGCTCTAGCCCATGCTATGTTTGTATGTGGTTTATCTTACCAGCTGTTTACTTATGGCACAGAAATACCAATTCACATTACATAAAAGCAGATAAACGGGTCATGTTAACATTTATTTTCTGAGGCTGTAAAAAAATGTTTTGTTAGTATAAAGACTGTTAAAGGGACATTCCAGCCAAAATTGGAATCCACATGGATACATTTCAGTTTCAAGAGAAGCATTTTTGTAATATACATGCATTGGCAAAAATGCTTCTAGTAAAAGTTATAGCTGTTTCAAAAGTGTATTTAAGTATGCACCGTGCACCAGCATATTAAACAGAACACATTCTCAGAGAGCCTAAGGTGCTTGTACCATCTGGTATTAACTCGATTTGTTAATTGCTGACTTGATACCAGCCCCACTAATGCTCTGAGCATCTGCAGTATTTAAAATGCTGGTGCACTGAGAATATCTAGCTATGCTTCACGTGCATGGGCAGAGAAAAATGCTAACACTAAAACAGTAAAACTTAATTTTTTCCAATACATCTATATTGCAAATATGTTTCTATGCAGAGATGTAATTCATCTTTGTGCATTTATAATTTGACCGGAATGTCCCTTTAAGGGTGGTAAAGATATTATATTTATCATTCCCTTAACACCCATTTTACATCTACATAGTTGAGTATTGTTCTTCCCTCTTCATTATAATTACAAGATATTTTGGTTCAAGAATTGCCATTTTGTAAACCATTTAGGGAAACCCTTAATCATTAGATCTGTATTGTAAAGTTTTTTTTACTACACAATAATCTTATAATGTTTCTACTTTCTGGAAGGACTGGAATAAGGAAATTTAATAAAACATATAAACAATTTGACATATTATTTTTGTATTGAAGGCTACGGGATTTCGGAAAACCATATATTGTTCCAACAAAGTTACATATTCTATAATATCAATAATATGTCAAGAATAATATGTGAAAATACATTTTCTTTGAAAAAATACATAAATGTAAATTTTGACATTTGAATCCAAAGTAATATATAGCAAAATTACAAAACTCTGTCTGGCCTCCTTGCTGATCAAAATCAATTATTTCCTTTGCTCTTGAAGGGATTCAATACGACTTGTTTTGAGGACTGGTTTTGAGAAAAACACTGTGCTAAATTATCGCGCTCCTGCAAACAGGGGAATTTGCCCGCTTGGGAGCGAGATAATTAACCAGTCATTACAAGTGGCTCGTTATTGCTACTGCAAGCTCACGGTAGCAATTAGCGTTTATAAAATTTACCAGAGATCAGATCTCTGGTTAATTTTATAAATCTGCCCCAAAATACTGTCTAGTGTAGTTTATTAAAAAATAAAGATTGCAGCATCTTCAGAGACGTAACTAGAAACATCATGACCCTGGTGCAAGAATCCATGAAGGCCTCCCCCAACAAAAAAATTTGATTATTAAACATTTAAATATATAAAAAAAATCAATATGTAACACAGTGAAAAAAAAATATGTTAAGCATGTCAACTTACACTTAAAATGAGAAAGGGACAAACACTCCTGCACTGTGTGACCAAGGAAGGAATACAGTGACTGACATCACCAAGCCCTCATGTGTTAATGTTTAGAAAACTAATACTGTCCGGTGTGACGGGACAGTATTATTTGCCCAGGTCAGTAGCAGTCACACGGGACAGTATTAGTTACATTGGGCAGTAGCAGTCACACGGGACAGTAGCAGTCACACGGGACAGTATTAGTTATAAGGGACTGTAGCAGTCACACAGGACAGTATTAGTTATACGGGACAGTAGCAGTCACACGGGACAGTATTAGTTATAAGGGACTGTAGCAGTCACACCGGACAGTATTAGTTATATGGGGCAGTATTTAGTTACATGGACAGTAGCAGTAACACACACAGTATTAGTTACATGGGACAGTAGCAGTCATACGGGACAGGGACAGACAGGCTGTCATCTCTGAGGACATACAAAGGCACAGCCATGTCAGACTGCATCACCTGATCATATCAAGATTTTAGTGTACTAATAAAAGTTTTGTATCATTCAGATTTGGTGCCCTTCCCAATAGTGTTGTCTTTTAAACAGTAACAATCACAGAGAGATTGTCACATCATTACAGATACACAGCACAGGGACATTGCCAAAGAGTGTCACACAGATCAGGGACTACAAAATATGTCACACACAAGAACAGTGTCAGAGAGTGTCACACAGCACAGGGCAATGCCAGAGGATGTTATACAACACAGGGACAGTGACAAAATGTGTCACACAACACAGAAACAGTGACAAAATGTGTCACACAACACAGGAACATTGCCATAGTTTGTGCCACACAGCACAGGGCAGTGTCAGATTGTGACACAGCACAGGGACAAACATTTTGGCACACATGAAAATGTCATACTAATAATGGTGACATACAAATGTCACTGGATTTCCAAAAAATATTTTAAAACATTGATCCCAACAAAATGTCACACTAGGCAAAACGTGTAATTGTCACAGTAGGCAAAATAACAAAAATAATGGCCAGTTAATACTATTAAGAGCTAGGAGAAAACAATTTTTCAGGACACTAAAGTCCCAGGCAGTCTGACTATATCTATAAATTGCAGTATATGGAATATCATATATTTTTTTTTAAAGATAACCATATGCAGAGCATGAACATTTCTTATATTACTGTGGAATGTGAAGAGATTAATAGACCCTGGATATGATTCCTTAGATGTTCACAATAAATTAACAAATAGCATAATAATGTGTGTTTGAACATATGTCTGAATAGGATGGCTGTCCATTCTGGCCAAGAGTAGTACTATACTTGTCCTCAGGGTGTAATTACAGGGGTCTCAAATGAGACTGGGCTGGCATCTCTAGGGGCCCAACCTGGCTCTACAATCAGTTGGTTCAGAGAGGGCACAGCTGGATCATGCCTGACTTCTACCCCCACTCACACACACACTCACACACACACACAAGCCAGGGCACACAGTGTATATATTTCCTTTACAAATATGGTGGCAGGGTTTCCAATATGGCTGTACAGAAAAACCTCCCACCATATTTGTACACAGAGCTGGTGCAGTTACGACACAGTCACTATCATACAGCACACAAAGCTTATTAATTGTCACAAAATTGGAAATTAAATGTGCATCATAGTGAATGTCACAACTTCTGCAGATATAAAGCTCATCTGGACCTAAATGGGGTCATTCATTTGGACCTAATATGGATCTGATAGTGAATATCATACAGCTTGGGCTAATACAGGTTACAGCATAGTGTGTGTCTCATATCTCAACTTTGTATTGATCTCATAGTGTATGTCACACTGATTGTGCAGTGCTCCAAAGAATCCCACAAGTTATGATGTCAGGTCCAGTGAAGACCCCCAGGGATCAGTACTGGGCCCTGTTCTTTTTAATATTTTTATAAATGACTTGGAGCAAGGATTAAATAGCGACAGCTCTATTTTTGCAAATGATACTAAGTGAAGTAAGGTCATTAGGTCAGAGCAGGATGAACTTTCGTTACAAAGGGATCTGCAAAAATTAGAAGTATGAGCAAGTAAATGGAAAATGAGATTTAATACGGGAAAATGCAAGGTTCTACATTTTGGAAGTAAAAATAAGCAGGCAACGTATTATTTAAATGGCACAAGACTTAGCCAAACAGAGGAAGAAAGGGATTTGGGAGTAGTAATAGATAACAAGCTAAAAATGGGTGCACAATGCAGGGCAGCAGCTTTAAAGGCTAATAAGATACTAGCATATATTAAAAGAGGCATTGATTCAAGGGAGGAAAGCATAATTCTGTCACTATATAAAGCCCTGATAAGACCTCACCTTGAGTATGGAGTGCAGTTCTGGGGACCGATCGCAAAAACGATTTTGCAGAACTAGAAAAAGTTCAGAGAAGGACCACAAAGCTAATAAGGGGATTGGAGAATTTAACTTATGAGGAGAGGTTAGCCAAAATCTGTTTTCTTTAGAAAAAAGGCGCTTAAGAGGTGACATGATTACTTTATATAAATATTTTCAAGGCCCATATACAGAGATGGCAGAAGCTCTGTTTATTCCAAGAAAATTGTTTCTGACAAGAGGTCACAATTTAAGATTGGAGGAAAGGAGATTTAATCTCCTGCAATGGAAACGTTTTTTCACTGTAAGAGCAATACAATTGTGGAACTCATTACCAAAGGAGGTAGTGAATGCCAATACCCTAGATACATTTAAAAATAGTCTGGATACATTTCTGTATATAAACAAAATTCATGGATATGATTGCTAGTTTTAAATGGGTCACCTTTTAGTGGGGTTATTTAAGCTTAACTGGAGCTTTTTGTAAGTATTTTAGATTTGTATAGGTTGAACTCGATGGTCTTTTTTCAACCTTATCTACTATGTATGTTACTATGTATGCCCTATTGAAAAATAATTAGGAGCCTAATGAATACTTTTTCAGTTATTTGGCAATGCTTTAGGGTTCCAAATGAACCAGACATGCCCAGTCATTTCTGAACTGTGTTGCATTGAACTGTGCTTGATACTGGATAGCCGTTTACCCATTTATTCATTACTGTCAGTAATGAATAAATGATTCTTGAGAAATGGGTAAACGGCTATCCAGTATCACACACAGCTCAGTGCAACACAGTTCAGAAATGTTTTTGGCCCCCGGCGCTCCTCAGTCCCCCTCAGTCCCTCTCAGTCTGAGCTAACCATCTGCATGCTTTGCCTGGCCCCTTCCTCAACTCAGTGCTGAATCTGCAAGTGCCGGGACTCCAATGCGACACAGTTTAGAAATGTTTTCGGCCCCTGGCCCTCCTCGCCCCCCTCAGCCCCAGCTAACCATCTGCATACTTCACATGGCCCCTACCTCAACTCAGTGCTGCCTCTGCAAGTGCCGGAACTCCAGTCACTGTCTCACTGCCGGCAGCCGTGCTGCAGACTCCTACTAACTAGACTACATGCAGTCAGTCAGGAGGAGCTGTGCGCCAAAGAAGACAAAATTGGAATTTTCTGGTGGCTGAATTGTGCTGCGCCAATAGCCTCCGCCCTCCCTCTTAGCTTGTCAGACTCAGTAAAACACAGGCAGCCACAGCCCCAAGTCAAACTAGTAAAGTAGTGGGTCAAAGAAAGTTTTGGAATTCTTGAAACAAAACAAAAAAAATTAAAGAAACCTTTTTCATGTGCTGACTGCAGAAGTAACTCGGGCCCCTCTGAGGGAGGGACCTTCTGGGCCCGGTCACATTTGCGACCTCTGCTTCACCGTTAGTTCCGCCCCTGAGCATCTTAATTTTTTAATTAAATTACTGCACTAGGCAGTATTTTGGGGTTAAAGTTGGTGGGATATGGGGTGATAGAAAAAAAAGTAACTGAAAAGTGCCTTCACATTGCGGTCTATGGGAACTGTGTGTTCCCTGTAAATATATATATTTATATGAATAATACATATATATTTATGTGTTTATATGTGTATAACACATATTAACACATATATATATATATATATATATATATATATATATATATATATATATATATATATATGTATATCAGCATATACATATATATTTATATTTGCTGCTATCGCTGCCCGACTTTTTTCCCTTCACTAGCGCTGAAGTTCTGATGCCATATCTTTAGGCATCAGAACAAGGCTCCTATAAGAGCATATGGAATACTAGCGCACATTATCATACGCTGGTATTAAACAGTGGAGCGCAAATATCACTTTCATCAAAACGATATTTAGTGCTCTACTTGTAATCTGGCCTACTGTATTTTAAGTAGGGATGCACCAATACCAATACTAGTATCGGTATCGGTACCGATACCAAGTATTTACATGAGTACTTGTACTCGTGCAAATGCACCGATACTTAAACCGATACCTCCACTTCCTACCCATATGCTATCTTGTGGCGTTTTTTCAAACTGCATGTTCCCATTTCATTTTAAACTGGAGTGGAGACTAAACTAAAAATTGTTTACTACTGTTCTGCCAATACAAATTGCTGTATTTGTATTATTGTAGTAGAGATCATTGTACCTCATTCAGACAAACCCCTGAAGTACTGGGCAGTTAATAAACAAATTTCTAGCTCTGGCTAAAATGGCCCAAAAATATCTTTCTGCCCCATGCAGTATTGTGGAAAGTGAAAGACTGTTCAACTTAGTCGAACCTCCATACAAATGTCAGATTGATGTTATATAACAGCCCTACAACCCAATTGCATCACCCCTTTAAATGTAATATTTTATTGTAATATTTTTTATTTATAAACATGTTTAGTGAACTTTTATTATTTCATTTCATAATGTCTTTTGAATTACAGCCCTTTATAATTATAAAGAAGGAATCTTAAATAATTAGTCTGTGGGGGGGAGGAGCCAGCTACCACCGTGATAAGAAGCACACTTTTAGAGCTCCTAAAACATCCTACAATTCTAAAGGTTTTATTATATATTTTTCACATTTTCACCTCACTTTGGAGATCCCTGAAGAGAGCTAGATAGCCTAGCAGCGCTAAACATTTTTATGTGGGACCTGTTTTTATAACTTCTGCTGGCACGCTACTTGTGTGAAACCATGGCTGCACTTCTACTTAATCAGATGAAGGAGCTTTTAAACCGTCACAACGAAGCCCTTCTGAATGCAATGGCCGAGGCTTTTAAGCCCCTCACCACACATACTGCTACCCCGGACGTTTTGGCTAACTATGAGGAGAAGTGCCCAGAAAGAGCAATTACCCCGCGAAAGTCGCCATCTTGGATGACAACATCGGAGCATCTTTCATTGCTATATGACATCGTGGAGACAGAAAGGCAGTGTGCTGGTGATACGCCGGTCACTGCTGAGGAGCAACTAAACATACATTTGCAAGCGCCCTACAGAAAATCAAGAGAAACTTCACCACCAGCTGTATCCCAGAGAACTTCAGGGCAGATTGAGCCGCGAGAACTGCGGGAGACTTTCGCTGACTGGATAACTTACCGGAGCCCCTATGAGGTACTCGGTGTATCCCACAAAGCAGAATTTAAGCTAGCGGGTCTCTCAGCATGTGTCGCTCCTTATCATCTGGTCAGCCGGAACATTTACTCTGCAAAGCTGGTAATAAACTTGCAGCTGGCTATGGAAAAGCCCTCAGAGCTGCATAGTACACTTACCGGTGCAATAGCAAAGAACTCACATGATCTCCCCTGTGCTTTGGCGATTACCTTGCTAGCTTCACAGCGGCCTCCAGTAACAGTCTGTGCAATCCGTTTCCTGCTGAGAGGTTGGGATCCCGGTGACGACCTGGATTATCTAAACATTGGCATCAAACCTGCTCCAGGGTAACTATTTTACACTATATGAGCAAACCCACGCTTGACTATAGAAACAAGTCATTGATACTTTGGTATAGTGGAAGCGAGCTCAGTTTTTCAAGACTCAATGCTGCAGAGTATATGGATTTCTGTTCACACTGTTTATATTATTGCTCGTGCAGCCTCTCATCTACAGCTCTTCCAAACAGCTTTTCTCCATAGGATCACATTATCATTTAGATTACAGTGCTTCAAGGAGCAATATATAACTTGAGTATTGTCTGGTTTATACACATGCAGAGCATTACTTATAGCACGCTCATAATATAATTTATGCCGCATTCATTTACATCACATTATTTCTGAGCTCTCCACCATGAGTTAAAGTTGTACCTTATACTATATATGACTTTCTATTTTTTTATTATGTTTGCTAAATATCCTGAATGGTCACAAGTCATTGTGGGCCTACATCCTCCTATTCACCTCATAAGCAGAACTTTTGTATTACAGACTTGGGACTACTCAAATTAATATGCAGAGGTTACACCTTTTGATTGCAGCATGATTAGGCATACTATATATCAAAGTTTCCTCCTGACTAGCTCTACTACGCTTTATATATGCTAACTAGATTGTTTTATGGGATGTTGAAAATGTCTATATACTGTGTTATATTAGACCTACAGGCTTCATAATGTTTGCACCCACTGTGAGCTGGCAGAATTCCGATATTTTACTGCATAGTTTTTCCAATTCTACAAGCTCTCATGCTGCATGTATACTCACTGTGCCTAGGTGCCATTTGTGTGCGTGACTTCTCGCCGCCAGCGGCCGAGGCGGCGGGATGTTATATTTTGGATATAGCTTCTTAACACAATACAGCCCGTAGCGCATAAGCAATGTTTCAGCTCTTTATTGTGCACTAAGTTGTTTTGTTCCCAATATTATATCTGCAGTTGTTATATGATCCTGACAAACTCAGATGGTTTTACGGTTACTTATACTAGTATATATATTTAGGAGTGCTTTAATCATACTGTCAGTTATAGCCTTTTTTATGTTCTGATCCCAGTTACCTAGGTTGTCCTACCTTCTGGAGCAGGCTGGACCTGCACTCACATTTAATTGCACAATGTCTCCCCTCTATAATTATTGCGAGTACTCTATGGCTCTTCCTATTGGTTCCATATTGAATTCCTAGGTCTTAGAACATGGAATATAGCTTTCATTTATGCCCAATTAGCCCTCCCCACTGACATAAAGTCTTGTTTTATCGCAAATGATATACTGCTTACCAAGATGCAGCGCCCTATCACACTGTTTCTCTCAATTCAGTGTCCTCATCATAAGTATTGGTTGTATAGCTATACATGTGTGCATCTTCTTTGATATAAGTCTAATATTTAATTAGAATATAAGGCGTTTATCACACTTCAAATAACCACCTCCCCCCCCCTCACCACTATCTTATAATGTACCTCCTAGGTAAGGAGGCCTATCTATGCGGTCTTTCTAACCAGTACCGCAACCTACCCCATCTATTTTCTATGTTTCTATGTGCAACTTTTCATTCTACCATAAAATTGACTCTTTTTCTCCTACCTAGTCAAGCGAAACTGTTAAGCTTCACTTACAAATTGAGTTACAAGTTTTAAGTTTAGTATTTTCAATTTCATCACACTACTATCGGTGCAACCCTAACCTCATCAACAGTGCTAAACTGGGAACATATAAGTAACAGCTAGATTACGAGTTATTCGCGCTATAGGGAAACGAACGCAACAAAAGTTGCGTTATTTAACCTTCTATAGCACAGCCATTATAAGTTTGGAAACAGCCGGTTTGTGCGTGCGATATGGTTGCGTTGAGCTCCATACCACACACAATTCAAGCAGTGTTTGACGTGCTCGTGCATGCTTCCCCCATACACAACAATGGGAAGAGCGGGTCAGAAAAAAAGTCTAACACCGGCGATCGCAGAATGAAAAGCTCTGTAACGCAGCCCCATTAATGACTATGGGAGAAAAAAAAACTAACATTTATACCTAACACCCTAACATAAACCCCAAGTCTAAACACCCCTAATCTGCCGCCCCCAACTTCGCCGCCACCTACATAATGTTATTAACCACTAATCTGCCGCTCCCGATATTGCCGCCACCTAAATAAAACTATTAACCCCTAATCTGTGGCTCCTGATATCACCGCCACTATACTAAAGTTATTAACCCCTATTCCGCTGCACCCTAACATCGCCCACACTATATTAAAGTTATTAACCCCTATTCCGCCGCTCCATGACATCGCCGCCACTAAATGAAGGTATTAACCATTAAACCTCTGGCCTCCCACATCACTACCACTAAATAAACCTATTAACCCCTAAACCGCCAGCCCCCCATTGCAACAACCTAAATTGAACTATATTAACCCCTAAACCTAACCCTAACGTAACCCTAACCTTAACCTTAAACCTAACACCCCCTAACTTTAACATAATTAAAATAGAGCTAAACTAAAGTTACAATTATTAACTAAATAATACCTGTCAAATAAACCTAAGCTAGCTACAATACAGGGAGTGCAGAATTATTAGGCAAATGAGTATTTTGACCACATCTTCCTCTTTATGCATGTTGTCTTACTCCAAGCTGTATAGGCTCGAAAGCCTACTACCAATTAAGCATATTAGGTGATGTGCATCTCTGTAATGAGAAGGGGTGTGGTCAAATGACATCAACACCCTATATCAGGTGTGCATAATTATTAGGCAACTTCCTTTCCTTTGGCAAAATGGGTCAAAAGAAGGACTTGACAGGCTCAGAAAAGTCAAAAATAGTGAGATATCTTGCAGAGGGATGCAGCACTCTTAAAATTGCAAAGCTTCTGAAGCGTGATCATCGAACAATCAAGTGTTTCATTCAAAATAGTTAACAGGGTCGCAAGAAGCGTGTGGAAAAACCAAGGCACAAAATAACTGCCCATGAACTGAGAAAAGTCAAGCGTGCAGCTGCCAAGATGCCACTTGCCACCAGTTTGGCCATATTTCAGAGCTGCAACATCACTGGAGTGCCCAAAAGCACAAGGTGTGCAATACTCAGAGACATGGCCAAGGTAAGAAATGCTGAAAGACGACCACCACTGAACAAGACACACAAGCTGAAACGTCAAGACTGGGCCAAGAAATATCTCAAGACTGATTTTTCTAAGGTTTTATGGACTGATGAAATGAGAGTGAGTCTTGATGGGCCAGATGGATGGGCCCGTGGCTGGATTGGTAAAGGGCAGAGAGCTCCAGTCCGACTCAGAAGCCAGCAAGGTGGAGGTGGAGTACTGGTTTGGGCTGGTATCATCAAAGATGAGCTTGTGGGGCCTTTTCGGGTTGAGGATGGAGTCAAGCTCAACTCCCAGTCCTACTGCCAGTTTCTGGAAGACACCTTCTTCAAGCAGTGGTACAGGAAGAAGTCTGCATCCTTCAAGAAAAACATGATTTTCATGCAGGACAATGCTCCATCACACGCGTCCAAGTACTCCACAGCGTGGCTGGCAAGAAAGGGTATAAAAGAAGAAAATCTAATGACATGGCCTCCTTGTTCACCTGATCTGAACCCCATTGAGAACCTGTGGTCCATCATCAAATGTGAGATTTACAAGGAGGGAAAACAGTACACCTCTCTGAACAGTGTCTGGGAGGCTGTGGTTGCTGCTGCACGCAATGTTGATGATGAACAGATCAAAACACTGACAGAATCCATGGATGGCAGGCTTTTGAGTGTCCTTGCAAAGAAAGGTGGCTATATTGGTCACTGATTTGTTTTTGTTTTGTTTTTGAATGTCAGAAATGTATATTTGTGAATGTTGAGATGTTATATTGGTTTCACTGGTAAAAATAAATAATTGAAATGGGTATATATTTGTTTTTTGTTAAGTTGCCTAATAATTATGCACAGTAATAGTCACCTGCACACACAGATATCCCCCTAAAATAGCTATAACTAAAAACAAACTAAAAACTACTTCCAAAACTATTCAGCTTTGATATTAATGAGTTTTTTGGGTTCATTGAGAACATGGTTGCTGTTCAATAATAAAATTAATCCTCAAAAATACAACTTGCCTAATAATTCTGCACTCCCTTTATAACAGTTATATTGTAGATAGCTTAGGTTTTATTTTTATTTCACAGGTAAGTTTGAATTTATTTTAACTAGGTAGACTAGTTAGTAAATAGTTATTAACTATTTACTAACTAGTTAGTTCAAATAAATACAAACTTACCTGTGAAATAAAACTTAAGCTGCCTTACACTAAAAAAAAACAAACACTAAAATTAGAAAAAATAAAAAAACCTACCATTACAAAAAATAACAAATGAAATTATACAAAACAATAAAAAAATATTTATATTCTAATATCCTTTTTTTTTTTAAATAAAACCCACCCCAAAATAAAAAAAAACCCTAATCTGTAATAAACTACCAAGGGCCCTTAAAAGGGCCTTTTGTAGGGCATTGCCCTAAAGTTACAACAAAGGTTTTTTTTTTTTTTGGTTAAGCACACCACAAAAGGACTGTTTAATCTTAACACACATATTGTGGGAGTGCTACCAAAGTGACCAAAACAATTACAAAACAACAAAAAGTATTGGTGCACATCCAACCACTTAAAGGGACACTGTACCCAAATTTTTTTCTTTTGTAATTCAGAAAGAGCATGCAATTTTAAGCAACTTTCTAACTTACTCCTATTATTAATTTTTCTTCGTTCTCTTGCTATCATAATTTGAAAAAGAAGGCATCTAAGCTTTTTTTTTGGTTTCAGTACTCTGGACAGCACTTTTTTATTGGTGGATAAATTTATCCACCAATCAGCAAGGACAACCCAGGTTGTTCACCAAAAATGGCCCGGCATCTAAACTTACATTCTTGCATTTCAAATAAAGATACCAAGAGAATGAAGAAAATTTGATAATAGGAGTAAATTAGAAAGTTGCTTAAAATTTCATGCTCAATCTGAATCGAAAGAAAATTTTTGGGTACAGTGTCCCTTTAAGTCCACTCTTTCATGGCATATTTGTATATGCTTCTGTCTGCCAAATATACTTACATAGCTTCTAATAAGATTGGGATAAACATCTTGCAATAATATTGGCTTATATTTGAGCTGCAAACAAATATACTTCTCATACGAAGAGAGAAGCGCTCTACCAGGAAATATACTTACATAGTTCAAATAAAATTGGGATTAACAATAGAATGCGAGCTCAATAGGATTTTTTACCCTTTAATTCCAATTGGCTGATAGAATTCTATCAGCCAATCAGAATTCAAGGGACGCCATCTAGGATGACGTTGCTTAAAGGGAACCTTCAGTGTACAGCTGGGACCGTATGAAGAGGATGCTCCGCGCTGGATGTCTTGAAGATGGAGCTGCTCCGAGTCGGAAGGATGAAAATAGAAGATGCCGTCTGGATGAAGACTTCTGCCCACCTGGAGGACGACTTCTTGCCGCTTGGATGAAGACTTCTCTTCTGGCTTCATTGAGGATTTCTTGCTGCTTGGATGAAGACTTCTCCCGGCTGGATGAGGATGGATGTCTGGTTTTCCAAAACTTTAAGTGATTCTTCGGGGGTTAGTGTTAGGTTTTATTAAGGGTTTATTGGGTGGGTTTTATTTTTAGCTTAGGGTTTGGGCAATGTAAAAGAACTAAATGCCCTTTTAAGGGCAATGCCCATCCAAATGCCCTTTTCAGGGCAATGGGGAGCTTAGGTTTATTTAGATAGGATTTTATTTGGGAAGTTGGTTGTGTGGGTGTTGGGTTTTACTATTGGGGGTAGTTTGTATTTTTTTTTACAGGTAAAAGAGCTGATTTATTTGGGGCAATGCCCCGCAAAAGGCCCTTTTGTGTAGTTTAGTGTAGGCTAGGGGTTTTATTATTTTGGGGGGGCTTTTTTATTTTGATAGGGCTATTAGATTAGGTGTAATTAGTTTAAATATTTTATATTTTCTTTTTTATTTTGTGTAATTTAGTTTTGTTTTTTTTGTAATTTAGTTAATTGTATTTGATTAATGTAATTTATTTAATTTTAGTGTAAGGTTAGGTGTTAGTGTAAGACAGGTTAGGTTTTATTTTATAGGTAAATTTGTATTTATTTTAACTAGGTAGTTAGTAAATAGTTAATAACTATTTAATAACTAATCTACCTAGTTAAAATAAATACAAATTTACCTGTGAAATAAAAATAAAACATAAGCTAGATACAATATAACTATTAGTTATATTGTAGCTAGCTTAGGTTTTATTTTACAGGTAAGTATTTATTTAGTTTTAAATAGGAATAATTTAGGTATTAATTGTAATTTTTATTTGGAATTATTTTAATTATGTTAAAGTTAGTGGGTGTTAGGGTTAGGGTTAGATTTAGGGTTAGGTTTAGTGGTGAATAACTTTAGTATAGTGGCGGCGACATTTGGGGTAGCAGATTAGAGGTTAATAAGTGTAGTTAGGTGGCAGCAATTTTGGGGGCAACAGATTAGGGGTTAATAATATTTAACTAGTGTTTGCGATGCGGGAGTGCGGCGGTTTAGGGGTTAATATGTTTATTATAGTGGTGGTGATGTCCGGAGCGGCAGATTAGGGGTTAATAAATTTATTTTAGTGTTTGCAATGCGGGAGGGCCTCGGTTTAGGGGTTAATAGGTAGTTTATGGATTTTAGTGTACTTTGTAACACTTTAGTTATGAGTTTTATGCTACAGCTTTGTAACGTAAAACTCATAACTACTGACTTTCAGGTGACGGCACAGATCTTGTAGTTATAGGCTGTACCACTCACTTTTTGGCCGGACAGGCAAACTCGTAATACCGACGCTATGGAAGTCTCATTGAAAAAGGACTTTTTGAAAGGTGCGGTAGTTACGTTGCGTGACGGCCAAAAAAGTGTGCGATACAGCTGTACCTACAAGACTTGTAATAGCAGCGGTAGTGAAAAAGCAGCGTTATTAAGCTTTTTCACTTATAACGCACAACTCGTAATCTAGCTGTTACTCTTTTATATATTTTGTAATTGGATAGTTTGTCATTTTTAGAGTAGTGTTAGGATTTTTTAATGTGTAGTTTAGTTTTATTTAATTGGTAGTTAGTTTAATTTTAGTTTAATAATTATATTAGTTTAATTGTTAGTTTAAACTTAGTTCTTTTAATTTGACAGGTAAGTTAATTTAATTTATGTTAGGTAAATTGTAATTTTAATATAAAGTTAGGGGGCGTTAGGCTTAGGGGTTTCTAGTTTAATTTAGTTTATTGCAATGTGGGGGGCTTTCAGTTTAGGGGTTAATAGTTTACTTTAGTATATTTCATTATGGGGGGCTTGCGGTTTAGGGGTTAATAGGTTTATTATAGTGGCGGTGGTGTAGGGCTTAATAACTTAAGTATAGTGGGGCGATGTGGGCGGACTGCAGCTTAGGGGTTAATAATATTTAAATAGTGTTTGCGATGCGGAAGGGCGCCGGTTTAGGGGTTAATAACTTTATTATAGTGGTGATGATGTTGGGGAGCGGCGGAATAGGGGTTAATTAAAAAAAATTGTGGCGGCGATGTCGGGAGCGGTAGATTAGGGGTTAATAACTTTAATATAGTATTTGTGCTGCGGGAGGGCATTGGTTCAGGGGTTAATAGGTAGTTTATAGATGTTAGTGTACTTTGTAGCAGTTTAGTTATGAGTTTTATGTAACAGATTTGTAGCGTAAAACTCATAACTACTGCTTTTAGATTGCGGAACGGATCTTGTCGGTATAGGCTGCAACGCAAGCTTTTTAGCCTCACTGCAAAACTCGTAACGGCAGCGCTATGGAAGTCTTATTAAAAACCGTCATTTATACATGTGCGGGACTGACGTTGCGGTACAGGCTAAAAGACTTACGTTACAGCTATACCGACAAGACTCCCGGTGGGCTGGGCCATCAGGACCCACTGGTGGGCCGGCAGCTGCCTGCAGCGTGCACCGGGCGAGCAACAGAGGAGAGCACAGTCAGTCACTAATCGGCTTTTGTCCTAGGGCCCAGCACTTAGAGGGCCTGCTGACTGCCGGCATGCATCATGCTGCAGCAGCAGAATTATTATTATTTTTTTTGTAATATATTTAATGTATTTGTATTATTTTTTTGGGGCTTGGCGGCTGGTTGTGGCGCTCTATTTGTGCGGTGGCGGTGGAAAGTGTGGGGCCATATAAAGTGGAAGGTGTGGTAAGTCCTGGCCTGTTATGTACAGACAGCAGGTAGCCCCTGCTCCTGCAATATGTGGACGGGGTATGGATGACTCCGGTCCACATATTAAAGATCACGGACACCAGCCAGCTCCAGGGTCCAGCTCCGCCCACCTAGGCATGATACAATTTTGAGATGGCAGCAGCGGCGGCGTAGCATGGCGTTGTGGCGACACTCAGGCAAGTAACGCAAGTTGAAGGAGGCAATGGTTAAGAGGATGAAGGATAAACTTCTGGGAAGTACTTTTTAGGGGTGTCGTTATGTTAAGGAATTATTTTCTAAAAAAAATTTAAACTTTTTTTTTTTAAATGTGATTAGGAATATTAACATACAGTTAAAGCATTATTGCAAAATGTTGGAAACGTGGGAATGTGATTATTTGCACATTTGTTAAAAAGGATATTTTTAGGTGTGTATTTCAAATGATAACTTTAAGAAAGATTTATCTAGTTACAGTAGGAATAGTCTAAAATTATTTGTGCAATTGAGCTTTGAGGCTCCTGATGTGAGTGGTACAGTAATTAAGTCAGTTTTGAGGTGTGTAGGTGTGATTGTTATTGTTGAAGTCTGCATAAGGGTTAAATTATATTGTATACATGTTTTGTACATTTTTTTTAGAGGTATGATTTAGAGTTTGATAGACATTGCTAAACACTATTATTTTGGATAGGGAGGTGGGGAGTATGACATTTACAAAGTTGATGACGATTGAGGTGCCTGGATAACTAATGTTATGTTTAATGTGTTGTTAATGGTAACTGAAGTCATCTGGGGGCTTAAGATTTACTGGTTTACAGTAAATGTACTGTTATAGGAGTTTCTATGTTACAGCTTTGAGACTTTTATAGGCTATATGGACAACATATGGGCTTCTATTTATAGGGGAAATTAGATGAATTGTTATACTGCAATTAATGTTTTTATTCTATTTGGAAAACTTTATAATATGTTATGCTTTTAATGCGATCATTTTGAAGATTTGATATATTTTGCAGAGTGAAATATGCAGCAGTTATTGGGGTTTGTTAAATATGACAAAAATTTGATCGCATTATTGTGGTATTTTAAGGATTTGGCATTGTAGTGAGAAAACATGAATGAAATTGGATAAACATTTTGGCATTTTATTGTGACTGAGGTTACAGACCAGAATATTTGCCCTTAATTGTGGGTATCCATTATAGTGCTAAAGAGGGTGAGGGCATATAAAGTATGATAAAGGTTGATTGTGTTTTTTTTCCTCTTATGGAAAATGCCTGGGGTACCTGCTATTTAAGCACAGAATAAAAAGAAATGCACTAAAATATTCATTTTAAAAGGTCCTTTCACAGTAAATAATGTTTGAGTGTGCATATGTGAATATCTGTGTAATTTTGCATTCCTATTTATGCTTTGGTTATTGAGCATTTATAAGAAGTGATTGTTTGTGTTATAGCTGTGTGTAATATAAATAGGATGTCTCATGGCATTATTCAGGTAAACTTGCCTCAAAGCAAGACAGAGTTCACCTTGCAAATCCCCCTCTGGGTTCCACACTCAAGTTTCCTCCTGGGTGGTATAACTCATAGTCTGACAGCTGCCACAATGCTCCTGGGTGCTGCTCTCACGTAAGTGTCTGCTCTGGGCATAAGATCATTGTTACCACTGGGCTCTGCCAGACCTTAAAGAAATTGGCTGGGGAAAGCTGACTGGGGCAATCAGTAATGACTGCAGAGATGCTGCTCTTCAGCTATAGTGGTTGTTCCCCCTGATAACTGTTGCAGACAGGAGATAGGTGCTGTGCCTGCTATTGATCAAGGAGGGAAGAGGGCAAGGGAGGCAGCCACTGCCAGCAGGACCAATACCCCTGTGATGAGAGCAGGATGTGATGTCACTAGTTTGGGGGCGGGGCTTAGGTCTGTGTCTGTGTCGCAGTTAGTTAGGACAATCAACCTGAATAGATGTATGTTTCCATGCTCTGTAATAAAATAGAGTTGTACCATCATTGCTGTGTCCTGCATCTCATGACATGGTGTCAGAAGTTCTGGCCTGCGCTTCTGTTCCTAATCGATGACGATGTCAAAGTTTACCCCACCTGAGCCTTTTGACTTCTCTCAGCCTGCAGCTTGGCCCACATGGCGTCAGCGGTTTCAGCGCTTCAGGATTGCTTCCAAGCTCTACAAGGAGAGTGGTGAAGTACAAGTTAATTCTCTTTTATACTCTATGGGGAAAGATGTGGAGCCTGTGTTCAATGCTTTTACTTTCCAAGAAGGGGAAGAATTTAACTTTGATATAGTTATGGATAAACTCAGTGCCCACTTTGTGCCCTAAAGAAATGTGATTCATGAGAGAGCTTGTTTTCACAAACGTAATCAGTGTGTGGGAGAATCTGTGGAGTCATTTGTGCGCAGCCTGTATGAATTAGCTGAATTCTGTGAGTTTGGTGTTGCTAAAGAAGAGCAAATCAGAGACAGAATAGTTATTGGAATTGCAGATGCTGAAGTCTCCCTGAAGCTGCAGTTAGAGCCTGATTTAACATTAGATGGGGCTATTAGGATGGCCCGCCAGAGTGAACTGGTGAAAAAGCAAAGTGCTGATCTGAGGTCTGAGAGTACTGTGGATGAAGTGCAACAGTCCAGGAAAACTGCTAGTGAAAGGCACAGTGTGAGCGGTAGATCTAAAATAATGGATAGACCTAGAAGTGGATGGGCGCAGCATGCCCGATGCACACGGTGCTACCGTGCCCATTATCAGAGTGTTATATGCCTGGCCAGAGATAAAAGATGCAGAAAATGTAACAGAATGGGCCATTTTGAAGTGGTGTGTAAAACTGAATACATTAAGGAGATGCAGGTGGACAGTGACCAAGAGGGTCAGGAAGTGTCTTTTGTGGGGTCTGTTGTGGAACGGCCAAGCTCAGAGGAAGATTGGAAGGTTACTTTTACTGTAATGGGAGACAAAGTTGATTTTAAGATTGACGCAGGAGCATATATCACTGTAATGTCTTTTGCTGCATTTATGAAACTGCCTCGACAACCCCAGCTGGCGAAGGTTACTACAAATGTCCACAGTCCTGGTGGCCGCATTGATTGTGCGGGGAAATTTCTTGCCAGCTGTGAGTACAAGCAAAGAAAATTCACCATGTGGTTGCATGTGATTCGAGGCCAGTGTGTTAGCAATTTATTGAGCAGAAAAGCAGCCTGTGATTTGGGCCTCGTGGCGAGAGTAAATGAGATCTCCGAAGATATGTTTGGCGAATTGGGCCTACTGAATTGCAAGCCAGTTCGTATAGCACTTAAAAGTGACGCAGTCCCATACAGTATTTCTACTCCCCGTAGAATTCCGTTCCCGCTCATGTCTCAAGTGGAGAAGGAGCTTATGCGCATGAAGTCTATGGGAGTTATTTAAGAGGTTGTTGAAGCAACTGACTGGTGTGCCCCCATTGTTACGGTTGCAAAGAAAAATGGAAAGGTGCGCATCTGTGTGGACCTGAAAAGGTTGAATGAGGCAGTGAAGAGAGAGAGATTTGTGCTTCCGACATTAGAAGACATAGCTCCAAAGTTGGCTGGGGCGAAGTTCTTTTCTACATTAGATGCTTCTAGCGGCTTTTGGCAGATCCCCCTGGATCCAAAGTGCCGCAAACTGACTACCTTTATCACACCAGTAGGTCGGTTTTGCTTCTGCAGACTCCCCTTCGGGATATCCTCTGCCCCAGAAATGTTTCAAAGGGAAATGAGTTCTCTCCTAAGTGACCACATGGGCACGGCAGTCGCCATGGATGACATTCTGGTGTATGGGTCTACAGCGGAGGAGCATGATCAGCGTTTAAGTTGTGTGCTGCAGGCTATCAAAGAGTCTGGGCTGAAGTTAAATAAAGAGAAATGTCATTTTAGGAAAACTGAATTATGTTACTTTGGGCATATCATCAATGGGGATGGCATCAAGCCAGACCCCGAGAAAATTTGTGCTATTGAACAGATGAAAAGTCCTTCTGATATACATGAGCTGAGACAGATATTGGGCATTGTAAATTATGTGGGCAAGTTTCTTCCAGATTTATCAACAGTTCTACACCCTATCACAGAGTTGCTAAAGAAAGACGTTGCCTGGGTCTGGGGACCTTCACAAGAAAAATCTTTTATGCAGGCCAAGTCCCTGTTGGGGTCTGCCCCAGTGCTGGGGTTCTACGACCCTTCCAAAAAGACTGTGGTTAGTGCTGATGCAAGCAGTTATGGGTTGGGGCCTGCTCTCCTGCAATTAAATGAAAATAAACTACAGCCCATCGCCTACTGTTCCCGCACACTGACGGCTGCGGAGTCAAAATACGCTCAAATTGAGAAAGAGTGCAGTTTGGGCCTGTGAGCGCTTTCAGCGTTATCTAGTGGGTTTGGAGAAATTTAGTCTGGAGACTGACCACAAACCGCTAGTCCCTCTAATCAACTCTTATGATATCGACAAAACACCCTTAAGATGCCAGAGACTTTTAATGAGACTGCTTAGGTTCAATGTTCAGGCAGTGCATGTGCCGGGGAAACAACTGGTTGTGGCGGATACACTATCCAGGCTCCCGCTGGCTGCTGCTGAAGAATCCTCCACTGAATCTGATGTGAAAGTGTATGTTGATTCAGTTCTGGCCTCTAAGTCCATTTCTTCAAGGACACTGGAGGAGATAAAGAAAGAGACATATTTGGACACAGATCTGCAAGAGGTTATAAAGTACATAAAAGAAGGCTGGCCCGAGAGACGGGCAGCCTGGATGTCTTTAAGTTCTTACCAGCCAGAGAGGTTGCAGCTCACAGAGCTGGAGGGGTTGATGCTGTTCCAAGACCGCATCATAATTCCTGTCAGCATGAGGAAGGAGATGTTAAACAGGATTCACGATGGCCACTTAGGCATTACAAAGTGCAGAGAAAGGGCAGCTACTGCTGTGTGGTGGCCTGGGATCAGCTCCGACATTGCAAATCACGTGTCTAAATGTGCCTTTTGCCGGGAATGCCGGCCTACTCAGAGAAGGGAGCCCTTGATTTCTACTCCGCTGCCTGCAGGGCTGTGGCAGAAAATAGCTGCTGATTTGTGTGAACTGCACAGGAAAAAGTTTCTTGTTGTGATCGACTACTATTCCAGGTATTTGGAAATTGCACCTCTGAATGATATCACAAGTCAAGCCGTTATCATTCGTCTGAAGAACTTGTTCGCCTGGTGGGGCATTCCAATGGAGCTGGTGAGTGATAATGGTATGCAGTTCGCTTCTACAGAGTTCAGTGCTTTCAGCAGGGAATATGACTTTGTACATTCCACGTCAAGTCCACATTATCCGCAGGCCAACGGAATGGCTGAAAGGGCAGTTCAAACAACAAAATTCATTCTAAAGCAAGCTGAGCCGTACCTAGCCCTCTTGTCATACAGGGCGACGCCCATTCAAGCCACCGGGTTTAGCCCGGCACAGCTGATGCTAGGACGCCAGATTCGCACCACTTTACCCTCAGTGGGTGTCTTCAAGCCGCCTGGCCCCGTTCCTCGGGACGAAGTCCTTAGGAGGGATGAAGAGGCCAAAAAGGGTTATCGTTTCTTCTACGACAGGAGACATTCTGTCAGGCCCTTACAGGAACTGAATGCGGGGCAAAGTGTCAGAATTAAACTGGATGATGAGAAGAAATGGAAGACGCCTGCTACGGTAATTGGACGCTCTCCAGAACCAAGGCCTTATACAGTCCTTACCGATGGAGGGACGGTTACACGCCGTAACCGAAGACATCTTCAGCCTGTACCTGAGAGTCTGGAACTGGATGCCTCAGTACCACCGCCGGTGGGATCCCCTGTTCTAAGAGAGGTGTCTTCCCCTCAGCAAGATCACAGTGGGGATATATCTTTGCCTGCAGTGGACTCTTATTCACCATCTTCTGTATCAGAGGACAGTTCATGCAAAGTTACATCAAGCAGAAGAGTGGTGAAACTTCCAGCCCGATATAGGGACTGACTTTAGCTAGAACAGTGACCGGAAGTATGGGCAGAATAATCCCATGGTCACTGTGGACTAGGGTAGTCTACCCCAATGTCCAAGTCAGGATGTAATTTATGTGTTTATATTTTCTGAACCTATTTGTTTATATATTGTTAAAAAAAAAATGTTGTTGTATACTCTGTTCGTATACCTTGTTATTTGTTATATTCAAATGTATGCTTCGCCTTTGAAAAAGGGGAAGATGTGATGAGAGCAGGATGATGCCACTAGTTTGGGGGCGGGGCTTAGGTCCGGTAGTCTGTGTCGCAGTTAGTTAGGACAATCAACCTGAATAGATGTATGTTTCCATGCTCTGTAATAAAATAGAGTTGTACCATCATTGCTGTGTCCTGCATGTGTCCTGCATCTCATGACAACCCCCAACTGTCAAGACCTCAGGTGGGTGCTGGGTTTTCACAGTGACCAGTCTGGTGGTGCACAGTAGTAGGGAGGGGGGGGTCAGAAGAATCTGTATAGATTACCATTGCAGTGCTTTGGTCCTCCTGTGTTTTTTGTGTGTATAGAGTAGTGAGCTCTGTGTGTACCATGAATCCATTTATATGCCACTCACTGTATAGAAGAGCTCAGCTCTGGGGACAGAATAGTAGCTGTCACTTTTTATACTACTAGCTAAGGCGCTCTCTCACTCTCAGCACTGGGGACAATGTAGCACAAAGCTTGATTGGGCTGGAGGCCACAGAAGTTTTACCATGGCCGGGTGGGGGCATGGCCGGGCCGGGTGGGGACTTGGCTGGGGGCATGAAGGGGTCAGGGGCAGGGCTGGTCTACACAAATTTCCAGGGCTGGTCTGAATTCCCAGTCCGGCCCTGTTCAGCATTAAAACACGAACGCAAAACTCGTAATCTAGGTTTAAGTTTTAAAAAGGTTTTATACTGGACGTTTAGATCAGCATCAGTGCACATTCTTCTTTATAGTAGTGTCTATTACATGCAGTTACATGAAAATTGGTGGATACTGTCCCTTTAAACAGAACTTGATATTTAAAAATAACTGTGCTTTGTCCTTTTCTCCCAAGAGAGGCCAAAAAGCTACATCTGTAATCTAGATTTTCAACATGCAAATTCTCAAAGCCAGCTATTTGATCTGCCTCATTTGCAGACTACACAATTTGATTTTTGGCCTTGTAGGATAAACACAAATTTACACATAAGCAGTAGGCGGTTAATGTTACTTCCACCTAGGCTTATCTGATCAAATATGGGCAATTTTAGAGTGTATTCATCTGCTAGTAAGATACTTTCCCAAATGGTAAAAGTAGTCCTCCCAAGGGGAAACCATAGCGAACATGTAGGCTACATAGAATTGTTAAATGTGGTGATTAATAGGAAGGAGAACATTTTGTTACAGCATTTTATTTTTAAACAAATTTAAAGGGGTTTATACTATGGCCTCTATTTAACAATGTCTGCCGGACGTGATCCGACAGTGCGGATCAGGTCCGCCAGACCTCGCTGAATGCGGAGAGCAATACGCTCTCCGTATTCAGCATTGCACCAGCAGCTCACAAGAGCTGCTGGTGCAACGCCGCCCCCTGCAGACTCGCGGCCAATGGGCCGCCAGCAGGGAGGTGTCAATCAACCCGAATATACACGATCGGTTTGATTTCTGGCGATGTCTGTCCGCCTGCTCAGAGCAGTCGGACAGGTTATGGAGCAGCAGTCTTTGTGACCGCTGCTTCATAACTGCTGTTTCTGGCGAGTCTGAAGGCTCGCCAGAAACACGTACCCAGAAGCTCACTACGGAGCTTGTTAAATGGGCGCCTATAACTCAAAGTTACACTCCTGGAACAACCCTTTTCACCAGTACTGAAACATGCTCATGTATGACTGATCCTGATTGGCTCACCAGCTATTCTGGAGTGGTATGGGAGCACGGCTTTGACCATGCACCCTTTGCAGAGGTAAAACTCATAGTAAAACAAAATTTATGCTTACCTGTCTTAATAAAGGGTGGGGTCATAGACTCTCCATATCCGGAAATAAATAATTTTATCAGGTAAGCATAAATTTTGTTTTCTTTACTAAGATATGGAGAGTCCACGACGTCATTCAATTACTAGTGGGAACCAATACAAAAACTAGAGGAAACAGAATGAACAGAGAGGAAGAACAAGACGGGTCGACCTAAACAGAAGGCACCACCGCTTGAAGAACCTTTCTCCCAAAGAGGCCTCAGCCGAGGCAAAAGTATCAAATTTATAAAATTTGGAAAAAGTATGCAGAGAGGACCAAGTTGCAGCCTTGCAAAGCTGTTCCACAGAAGCTTCATCTTTGAAAGCCCAAGAAGAGGAGACAGCCCTAGTGGAATGAGCTGTAAGTCTCTCAGGAGGCTTCTGTCCAGCAGTCTCATAAGCAAAACGAATCATACTTCTCAACCAGAGGGAAAGAGAAGTAGAAGTAGCCTTCTGACCCTTTCCTGAGAAACAAACAAACAGGGCAGAAGACTGGCAAAAATCCTTAGTCTCCTGTATGTAGAATTTTAGAGCACGCACAACATCCAAGTTTTGCAACAGATGTTCTTTATGAGAAGAAGGATTGGGACAGAGAGAAGGAACAACAATTTCCTGATTAATATTTCTATCCGTAACCACTTTAGGAAGAAACCCCAATTTAGTACGAAGAACCGCCTTATCCGCATGAAAGATAAGGTAAGACGAATCACACTGCAAAGCTGAGAGTTCCGAAAATTCTCCTAGCAGAAAAGATAGCAATAAGAAACAAAACTTTCCAAGATAGCAACTTAATATCTATGGAATGCATTGGCTCAAATGGAGCCTGCTGCAAAACTTTAATAACAAGATTAAGGCTCCAAAGAAGAGCAACAGGTTTAAACACAGGCCGGATTCTGAACAGGGCCTGACAAAAAGATTGAACATCTGGCACATCCGCCAGACGCTTGTGTAACAAAATAGATAATGCAGAAATCTGACCTTTCAGAGAACTGACTGACAACCCTTTCTTCAGACCTTCCTGGAGAAAAGACAAAATTCTAGGAATCCTGACCCTACTCCAAGGAAATACATAAAGCAGCACCAGTGAAATAAATTTACTTTTATTTAGGACAAGAGAACAAAAAACACAACGTTTCAGGGCTCACCCCTTAGTCATGTATACAATTCTTACAGGGTAGGTCACTATATTTATACCCTTAAGATGTGTGTAATCACATAATCAATACATATCACCATCTTCTGGCAGAAAAATAACATTACAACATAAAATGGCTCATACCTAAGAGAATACAAACACAGGTAAATCTAACAAAGAGTCACTACACATCGCCACCCACAGGATAATATCCCATATTAAAGTATATCATATTATGTTGTGAAATTTTTTGTTAGAAAAAAGTTTCTTTACTAAACTTATTTTTAGATACAAATCACAAAAAATAGAAAATAAAAAATAGAGTTATGGACTTAATCACATCATATATCATTGAAACCAATTTTAAATGTACTTATAATGCAAACCTATAACTGGCAAAAATTAGGGATTAAAGAACCTCATAAGGACAACGACCAATCTAGGTCCCTATTTAGACCCCTAGGATGCAAAGTATCTAATTTAAAAATCCAGAATGCTTCCCATCTCTTCAAAATTAGCTCTCTATCACCCCCTCTCCTAGGTCTCTCTATCCTTTCTATTATCTGAAATCTCAACTGGGAAATTTGATGTCCTGTCCTAACAAAATGATTTGAGACGGGGGCTTCCTCATACCCCTTTTGATGTTGGACTTGTGTTGTTTCATACGCTCTCTAGCTTTCCTGGTGGACTCGCCAATATATACCAGACCACATGTACATTTAATCAAGTAGATAATAAAATCCGAATTACAGGTATAGTAATCCTTTATGTCAAACTTAGCTCCAGTGTGAGGGTGAGTAAACTGGTGCCCTTTAATCATATTACTACAGCTAAAGCACCCCAAACAGGGGTTACTGCCCTTATTCTTGTTATTAATATAGCCTGTTCCACCAGTTTTAGCACTACCAATGTCACTCCTAATAAGGGCATCCCTAAGAGACGGCGCTCTTTTATAAGCAGGCATAGGGTATTGCCTAAATTCAGTAATTAAGGGGTTGCATTCCCTAAGGATATGCCAATGCTTTTTAATGATATTCTGTATTTGATTGGATTGCCTATTATCCTGGCTGACAAACACCAACCGGTCCTTATTTTTGTTTTTCTGTTCACTCACTTTCTTCTCTTTCAACAGGTCCTCCCTATTTAATGTCATTACCTTGTCAATATGTTCCTTAATTAGTTCCTCAGGATAACCCCTATTAATAAACAGTTTCTCCATCTCCCTGAGCCTCTCCTCCACCAAATTAGGGTCAGACACAATCCTTCTCACTCTAAAAAGTTGGCTATATGGAAGTAAGTTCAACAGGGGCACAGGATGGGCACTATCATATTTAATCAAATTATTATGATCAATACTCTTTTTGTATAAGTCTGCACATAATTGCCCATCACCCTTATACACTAAAGTATCCAAAAAATCAACCCTTAACTCACTAAAAGTTATCTTAAATTTTATGGATCTAGTAGATCCATTCAAATCAGCCACAAACTCCAGAAGGGTTCCAATGCCGCACCCCCCAGATGCCAAAAATATCATCAATATAGCGCCATCATGTTGTGCCATACTGGATAAACAAAGGATTCTCATACACAAATTTTTCTTCAAAGGAATTCATGTATATATTTGCATAATTGGGGGCGACATTGGGACCCATCGCCGTTCCCTGTACCTGCATTAAGAACTGATCCTGAAAAATAAAGTAATTACACTTCAAAATGATATTCAACAACTCTAGTAGAAAAGTGCATTGTAATTTAAAAAACCTCCCACTGGAGATCAATATATGTTCCACAGCTCCTATTCCACTTGAATGACATATTGATGTGTAAAGACTTACAACATCCAGGGTAAATAGAATATATTTGTTACCAGGGAGCACCACCGTATTCAGCTTTCTCAAAAAGTCACCTGTGTCTTTGTCAAACGAATGAGCCTCCTCTACAAAGGGGCAGAATATCTTATCCAAATATATAGCTATATTTGAAAAAACTGAATCGGTGCTGGCCGGGGGTCTCTCAGTGCACTTGTGCACCTTGGGCAAAGTGTAAAAACAGGGGTAATACCATCATCCTTTTCAATAAATAATTTAGTGTCTTGATTTATAATTCCATTTTCAAATGCCCACTCAAGTATTGCTTTGATTTCCCTTTTATCTTCAAATTTAGGATCACGGGGTACCCTCATATATACATTTTTATCAGATAATTGGGATAGGATCTCTGCAATATAATATTCCCTATCAAGCATAACAGTGGCACCGTCCTATTCAGCGTTCTTCAGAATTATCGCTTTATTATCCTGCAGAGATCTCAATGCCGATTTATCAACATGAGAAAAATTCATACATTGCACTTGCTTTTTAGTATTCACTTTGTGCTGCAATTTCTTTATATCCCCCAATACCAAACTAGCAAACGTATCCATGCTATGGTTATTGGTACCTGGTAAAAAATTGCTCTTATTTCTTAATCCTAGCTCTTTAATACTTAATGGGTTCCCACCTTGAGCGACCCCTTGTAAAGGAATATCCCCAAGCTTATTGCTATCTGCTGCAAAAAACATTTTTAATTTCACAGAACTTAAAAAATGGAATAGATCTTGTTGCAACCTAAAAAAGTCACAATTTCTCTCTGGACAGAATGACAGTGCTTTCTCCATCACTGTAACTTTGTTATTATTTGGTTTATAACTGTTATTGCTTCTTGACGGTTCCACTTCACAATAATAACACACTTATCCAGAGCAGATCTAGTAGGGTAGAAATTTAGCAAACTGACTAAGAGCGAAGGTCCACCGTGGTATCCTATGATATGAAAGTATCACATTTAAAATAACTGAGCTCTTCTGTATGACCCATTGTATTGCCAACATTTGTATGCAACTTTTACTAATGGGCTGAAACACCTGATCTCAATAATTAGTACGGGTGTCCACATACTTTTGGCCATATAGTGTATTTGTGTATTAAACAACTGTGCTTATTTAAAGGGACAGTAAACCCCTTCTAATTACAAGACCTTTCTGTTATCCTGCTACAGATGATTAATTCCGTAAAGTCTAAACACTTTTAAAATAAATTAACATCATTAACAATTCTTTTCAATAGCCAATCTGCTACTTGTGTTATTTTGAGCACCATCTGGATTTGAGCTGCAAACAACAGGGCTACTCACAGTCATTACGTTAATATAAAGTGAATTGTTTTGCAGTTTAAACCAATTACCTAAAGATATTTAGCAGGGTTAGCCTTGAGAATTGAGCAGAGCGAATTTCCAGCTCTGAGAACTACAAATTTCAGAGCTTAATTACATGGAAATGGGGCAAAATAAGCAACAAAAGTATTTTGCAAAGTTTGTCTTATTACGCATTACTAAACATTTTATATTAAAATTTCAAGGTGGTAACTGTCCCTTTATTTATTTTATTTGCTTGCTTATAATTATAAAATTGGATATGAAATTATTGGAAGACAGAGAAAAAAAGAATTCTTTAAATAGTTCATTTACAGACTTATAGTAAAGGTATCTGCCATCTGTACGAGTTCAGGAAGATTGTGGGTGTATTATATCCTTCAGAATGCGGTAACCTGCTTTTGGAGTAACCATGATTACCACAAAGAAATCATAGGTTGTGAATGCCAATGCATATAGCTAGTGCTTTTCTTTGCATAGTTATCTCAGAGTACAGGCATCATATTTGCTTACGCTAATCCACATTTTACAAATTGACTTAAAGGGACAGTAAAGTTGATTCAGATAAAACAAACAATTTAAAAGACCTTTACCATTAAATAATTGTAATATTCAAATGTTAATCATACAAAATAAATATATTTACGGGATAAAGTGGAGGGTAAGTAGGGATGGGCGAATGTGTTTATATTAAAATTCGAATGTTAGAACGAATGTTATTGTAGAAATTCGATTTACATAATCAAATGTTGATAAGAACGAATATTCCTAAAAATTCTATTATCGAATGTTATTTACAGTTTTGAATGTCACTTTCGAATTTCACAATTGAATTTGAATATTACATTTAAATTCTAATGTCACATTCAAATTTGAATATTACATTTATAAAACACAGTTGTAGACTAGAAATACTATTTCGAATTTGAATGCTACATTTGAATTTGAAGGTGACATTCAAATTTGAATATTACATTTATACAACACAGTTGTAGACTAAAAATACTATTTTGAATTTGAATGCTACATTTGAATTCGAATGTGACATTCGAATTCCAATGTGACATTCGAATTCCAATGTGACATTCAAATTCGAATATTACATTTATAAAACACAGTTGTAGACTAGCAATACTATTTCAAATTCGAATGCTACATTTGAATTTGAAGGTGACATTCAAACTCAAATATTACATTTATACAACACAGTTGTAGACTAGAAATACTATTTTAAATATGAATGTGACATTCGAATTTGAATATTACATTTTTAAAACACAGTATTAGACTAGAAATACTATTTAAAATTTGAATGTTACATTCGAATTCGAAAGTAACATTCAAATTCTTATATTAAATATGGAAATTGAATGTGATATAAAATACATAGCTAAACATTCTATTATTTGAACGAATATTTTCGAATGTTATAGAAAAATTAGAAAACGAAAATTAGAAAATAGAATGTTAGAATGTTATATAAACATTCGAAATTCGATTCAAATGAACAAATGTATCAAAATTCATTTTAAATTTCGCATTTTAGAAATCATCCCTAGGGGTGAGTACTGATGGGGAGTTTATGGAACAAAGGGGGCGGTAGCAAGGAAAAGCTTGGGAACCACTGAGACAGAACATATGAAGAGACTTTTCAATTTACTTCTACTATCATATTTTCTTTATTCTCTTGGTATCCTTTGTTAAAAAGCAAATCTAGACAAAGAGCAGCAATGTACTATTGGGGGCTCTGCACATGTCTCCTGTCATTGGCTCAAACAAAGAAAAAACTGTAATCACTGGCACTATGACTTTAAGCCAGTAGAAAAAAAACTTTGCATAGAAAGCCGAGCACATTCTAGTGCTTTCCCTTAATAAATAGTTACACAGTACTACTGTGATATTAACACTATCAAATACAACTATTATTATACACCTTTTAAGAACAGAGAGTTATGAGCCTCTTTAATAAAATTACATTCACCACCAGATAAAACAAGATAGCTAACGTGGTTCACCCATTTCCTGGCCAATAGCCGGATAAGTTAGCATCAGATGACAGGGGTGAAGAGCATGCGAGTACAACAGCCTTTTACAATGTTAATTTGGAGAAACCGAGGCTATAGCAAGTGGTCTCCTTGTATCTTTGGTCCCGACGTTTGGAGTGTTACCCGCTGGTATAAGGCCACTATCGCCAAGATTACAATATGCAGTAACTCTTAACTAGAATAAAAAATGTATATGAGGACAAATGTATTAAATGTGTCAAATAGTATGATCAACAATCTTGTCATTGGCTCATCAGATGTGTTCAGCTAGCTCCCAAAATTAAATTGCTGCTCTGGAGCTGACATTACATAGTTATATGCAAGTTATATATATAGGTATAATATACAAGCAATGGTGGAATAATAAAATGCTCTAATACAATTGAGCACTTTAAGTCCCTCAGTATCTCACTCAAGCAAGCTTGATAAAATGCACAAAACTTTTTTATGTCTTCAAAAACAAGACTGCTGTAATTTTACATAAATATATTTGTAAGAACATTTTCTGTATTCAGACATTATTACTGGAGCTTGCTAGGTCAGGACATAAAGGAGTAAGTAGTTTCAATGTTTGACTGACAGTTTTCTCAAGTGCCACCATTTAGCTTTAATCCCTTCTCTTATCAATCTTACAACTATGCTTGTCTGGTATTGTAGGATAGAAAGAAATCAATATCTCACAGAGACTATACTGCATTTTAACCTATGGTTTGTGGCTTATAAGATAAAAAACTAATGAAATTAAGTATTTTTGTTAAATTATCTTGCTTAATAAATTATAAAGAAATAACTAAGATCCTACTGCCTATATGCGAACCATAATGCACAGCTATATGAGACAAGTGATTGGTTGTGATTACTTAAAGGGGCATGAAATCCAATTTTTTTTCTTGAATGATTCAGATAGAGAATACAATTGTAAACCAATTTACTTTTTATTTTTTATCAAATGTGCATCCTTCTCTTGGTATCCTTTTTTGAAGAAGCAGCAGTGCACTACTGTGAGCTAGCTAAATGCGATGGATGAGCCAATAAGGTGAGGCATAAATGTGCAGCTACCTATCAACAGCTACTGACTCTACCGAGGTATCCTTTTCAACACATGTTATCAGGAGAAAAAAACAAATGAGATAACAGATTTGGAAGGTTGCTCAGATTTACACACTCTAAATCATGAAAGAAACATTTTGGATTTCATGTCCCTTTGAAAAAACAAAGCTGTATTATTCATTGCAAAATGTTTCTCAGATACGAAGCTGCAGTTTAATGCTACTTCCATTTAGTATTTGATGTCCTATTAATATGAAGACTGCCAGGTATGAACTGAAGAAATGGCAAGTTGTTTAAATACATAGGAGCTTACTACTACTTGTGCATTGTAACTTTTATGTTCACTTGTGCAAACAATATTGCACAATCTATTGTTTTTCCCACTAATGGATTTGAAGCAGTAGATTGTTTGTAATAGGGAAGAACAAGATACAGTAATCGTAAAGGATAAAGGGACATTAGTAAATATAAACGTCTGTTCCATCTAGGCACAAGTCCCTATTCTTTTATTGGATAATGCAGAGTGCAGTATTAGCACACTCATTTAGCTTGTATTAGTAGTAAGTTAACTGTTATACTCAATCGAAATCCAGAATAATGCTGTAAAAGGAAGCGCTTTTTGAGACCTGAAGTAACTATTATTTCTTTTCAGTTTGCATAACAAAACACATAACAACGTTATGGTTTAAGTTATATTTACACGTAATACAAAAGGTTTATTAAAGAGATATGGTACAAGACAAAGGGTGGGACTGGAAAGTGATAAAAAATGTATGAGTGTGGATCTATGTATATACAGTGGGGCAAAAAAGTATTTAGTCAGTCACCAATTGTGCAAGTTCTCCCACTTAAGAAGATGAGAGAGGCCTGTAATTTTCATCATAGGTGTACCTCAACTATGAGAGACAACATGTGTAAACAAATCCAGACAATCACATGGAAAGAATTTATTTGCATATTATGGTGGAAAATAAGTATTTGGTCACCTACAAACAAGCAAGATTTCTGGCTCTCACAGACCTGCATCTTCTTCTTTAAGAGGCTCCTCTGTCCTCCACTCATTACCTATATTAATGGCACCTGTTTGAACTTATCAGTATAAAAGACACCTGTCCACAACCTCAGACAGTCACACTCCAAACTCCACTATGGTGAAGACCAAAGAGCTGTCAAAGGACACCAGAAACAAAATTGTAGACCTGCACCAGGCTGGAAAGACTGAATCTGCAATAGGCAAGCAGCTTGGTGTGAAGAAATCAACTGTGGGAGCAATAATTAGAAAATGGAAGACATACAAGACCACTGATAATCTCCCTCGATCTGGGGCTCCATGCAAGATCTCACCCCGTTGGGTCAAAATGATCACAAAAACGGTGAGCAAACATCCCAGAACCACATGGGGGGACCTAGTGAATGACTTGCAGAGAGCTGGGACCAACATAACAAAGGCTACCATCAGTAACACACTACGCAGCCAGGGACTCAGATCCTGCAGTGCCAGACGTGTCCCCCTGCTTAAGCCAGTACATGTCCGGGCCCGTCAGAAGTATGCTAGAGAGCATTTGGATTATCTAGATTAGAAGCAGATTGGGAGAATGTCATATGGTCAGATGAAACCAAAGTAGAATTGTTTGGTAGAAACACAACTCGTCGTGTTTGGAGGAGAGAGAATGCTGAGTTGCAACCAAAGAACACCATACCTACTGTGAAGCATGGGGGTGGCAACATCATGCTTTGGGGCTGTTTCTCTGCAAAGGGAACAGGACGATTGATCCGTGTACATGAAAGAATGAATGGGGCCATGTATCGTGATATTTTGAGTGCAAACCTCCTTCCATCAGCAAGTGCATTAAAGATGAAACGTGGGTGGGTCTTTCAGCATGACAATGATTCCAAACACACCGCCCAGGCAATGAAGGAGTGGCTTCATAAGAAGCATTTCAAGGTCCTGGAGTGGCCTAGCCAGTCTCCAGATCTCAACCCCATAGAAAACCTTTGGAGGGAGTTGAAAGTCCATGTTGCCTAGCGACAGCCCCAAAACATCACTGCTCTAGAGGAGATCTGCATGCAGGAATGGGCCAACATACCAGTCCAGCAACAGTGTGTGACAACCTTGTGAAGACTTACAGAAAACGTTTGACCTCTGTCATTGCCAACAAAGGATATATAACAAAGTATTGAGATGAACTTTTGATATTGACTAAATACTTATTTTCCACCATAATTTGAAAATAAATTATTTCCAAATCAGACAATGTGATTGTCTGGATTTGTTTCCACATTTTGTCTCTCATAGTTGAGGTATACCTATGCTGAAAATTACAGGCCTCTCTCCTCTTCTTAAGTGGGAGAACCTGCACAATTGGTGGCTGACTAAATACTTTTTTGCCCCACTGTATATATATATATATATATGAGTGTGTGTGTGTATGTATTTAGGTATGTATATATAATTGTTTAATTGAATGATATGTGACATGAATTTCACTGTGCGTCCAATAGTAGTCTATTGTGTGAGAGATTTAGCGCACTCGCACTATCCCACATGCATATTTTAGTGCACGCTAGACTATTGCTCAAGATAACAAATAACCTTGGACATATGGCAGCAGTGTTTGCAATAATGATCGTAACAATGTTCTACATGATGTGCAGGCCTTTGAGCCTTTGTCAGTTTGATTCAAGGAAAGGAGATACGTTTCACAAAGGATACCAAGAGAAAATGTTTAAAGGACATGAAAGTTAAAATTAAACTTTCATGATTCAGTACACAATTTTAAGATACTTTTTAGCTTACTTCTATTATAAAATGTAAGTCATCCTCTCCACTTGGTATCCTTTTTTGAAAAGTACATTTAGATAGGCCCAGGTACAATAGGGCACTACAGAGAGTTAGCAGGTGATTGGTTGACTTTAACTATGTGTTTAACCTATTTGCATGAGAAAAAGACTTAGAAATATGTAAGAAATAGTGCAATAATAAAATGCTCTAACACATTTTAGAATTTTTTTTTTTGCACGTTTATGTCCCTTTAATATTGTAGTAAAAGTAAATTGGAAAGTTGTATTTATATATTAATGTTTTCATTTTGTTCTCTGTCTAAATCATGAGGGTTTCATTTTGGCTTCCATGTGCCTTTAAATTTCAGAATAAAAATGGATACATCTTTTTAAGGGAGGGGAACGTTACAGAAGCTCCTGGTTTTTTAATGTTTACTATCCTAAGATCTCCTGCCAGGGAATGTGAGAGACCTACAGTAAAGATCTGCCACCCACTCCCACATGCACAAAGCATGACAGTATGAGAAAGCTTAAAGCACAGAGCAGGAAACCTTCTAGATCAGAGAAACAATGAAATGACGAGATTGTTGTTTTTTTTTAATAAAGGAAAAATAACTATTTGCATATTCTACTGAGCTTCCCTTTCCTATTTCACTACATACATTAACATGTTGAACTATACTTAGGCCCAGATAACAAGTGGAATGCTATTGACAGTACAGGGTGCGATATCAATATCGCTGGACCCCGCTACAATTAGCGCGCAAATTGATATCACAAGTCCATGGTAAAACAGAATAGCCAGAGAATATTTAGCGGGGACAAAATCACTTAATCGCACGCTATACTTTTAATGGACATTGCTCATATTACAAATTGAAAGTTGTAGGTTAAAAATAGCGCTGAAGAATCAGAGCGACTTGAGATATATATATTTAAAATAAAAATCTTCTAACTGAAGAACAAGAAGTATTCTTAACGCACCTATGGCTTAAGCGTAGAGCAAAAGAGAGAAAAGGCTTTTTATAAATGAGCCTTTTATGGGGAAAGGAAGTCTTCTGCTCAAGCAATAACGCAAACAAATGAGCGCTAGAGATTTACCTTGAGCTAACATTTTTGCACTCCACTTGTAATCTAGCCCTTAATTTGTTTATTTAAAAAGAATCTCCAACACTCAAATTAATCATAAACATGTTCGTTTGGAATGTGCAGAATCATCAATAAAGTAAGTCAGACCATTGTCTAATTCAAACAAATGCACTAAGATCTACATGTATTAATATATCTAAATATGCTACATATTAAAGTGCAATAATCAAATAATTACTGGCCTGTTCACATTGTAAAAAAATGAAAATTATGACAATCTTGATAACAGTTATATAGTCCATATGTTTAATTCAGAGGTGTTTTGTAGCATGTGGCAATTAGGCCTTTGGCTAGGGCGTCAGGATGTTTAAAGGCAACCCATGTGGGTCTGATTGTGAGAAATTATTGGGGGATTCAAAGCAGCAGATTTTCTAGTGCCTAGGGCAGCATAATAACTAAATACACCAACTCCAATGGTTCAATTTAATTGAAGGATAATTAAATAGTCGAATGCATATTAAAAAACACAATGTAATAACACTTACTTTGAATTTCAAATTATCAGTACATTTTTTTCTGACAATTTATTTAAATTTTCAGTCATTAGCCAATCATAGACTCACATGCATATGTAATAGGACATCTTGCACATTGCACAGCTATACTTTTATAAAAAAAAAATTTAATAACCTCACTTAGGAGTGGACTCGATTATCAAAAACTCGCAGACAAAGAAAGAAAAAGAAAAAACTTTGTTTTTTTTAGACCTTATATTGTAATGCATGTGTCTCTCCTAGAATGTATGTGTCTCACATCTAGAAACCAACACAGAGAAATATCTCTAAAGCTAAAATTTGCATTTCTAAAATTATATAAGTGACCTCACAGTACTACTGAGACTTCTTAGATCATCTCGCCAGCGTTGAAAGCTTTAGATAGTTTGGCCCTAAGTAACCTGATGAGTTCCTCGAATAAGATTATCTCATCTGAATATAAAGAAATGTCATAATACTTGGGGGTCGATTTATGAAGCAGCGGATGCTGCTTCTGACCCACTCCACTTCAATTCTGCCTGAAGCGGAGGTAAAGAAGCAGCGGTCCTAAGACGAATACGATCGGGTTGATTGACACCCCACTGCTCGTGCAATAATAAATGCTGACATCGTATGCTGTCTGCATTTATCGATGTGCAGTGGGCATGTTACGCTACATTGTATAATGTCTGCTCACAGCTACATAAATTGACCCTTTGGACACCAAGGGGCCTATTTACCAAATGTCAGGTGGACATGATTTGCTGTAGCATGATGCTGTCAGCATTTATCATTGCACAAGCATTTCTGGTGAAATGCTTGTGCAATGCTGCCCCCTCTACATTCACGGCTAATCGGATGATTGCAGTCCGCCACCTTAGAGGTGGCGGACGAGTTAAGGAGCAGCGGTCTTAAGACCGCTGCTTCTTAACTCCTGTTTCCGGCGAGCCAGAAGGCTTGCACAGAATAAGCAGCATTTGATGCTTTATAAATCGGCCCCCAAGAGTCAGTAAAACCTCTCATTAAAGAGATTGTAAATGTTCACATTTAAAATAAAGAGGAAGATTTTAAATATTGTTCCAAGGAGGAATTCTGATCCTCATACAAAATTACCCGTCTGAATAAGAATCCAAATCAGAAGAATCTGACACTAGGAAGAGGTCCAGTAGAAGGGTCTGCTACTGGACCTTACTATCTATAGTAGAACAAAGGTAATCTTTGAAGTCAGGTGAAAAATCCAATTTACACCCAAAAATGCCACCACACTAAGAGAACAGAGAAGAGAGCAGGAGAGCTGAGGGAAAATGAGCGAAAACAAACAACTCTAGCATGCCCGTAGCGGTGTGTACTAAAGTGCTATTGTAACAGCGCTAAAAATGATCCTCTTCGTTCCTCAAATAGAAACATTTAACAGTACTAAGACCAACCCCATTAAACAGATAACATGTAAAATATGTAAAGGAAGTAGCCGCACTATGTATGCTCTCTATTGAGCAAAGGGATTCCCACAAGTGCAATAGTCCCAGATATAAAACTCTTTCCATACAAGAGTTAAATACTTGTTCATGTTGCTTGTCTGAGTGTAAAAATATAAGGAATGTCCCCTGGCCCTGATATACAATAAATATTAAAGTTACTATGAAGCCTGCAGGCTGTGTAAGTGTAGGGTGCATACTTAACTGTAAAACATCCACTGTACTATGCTTACCAGCTGCATATATCCTGCAACCAGCAGATGAGCTCTTCCTGGTTAACTAACACTAACTCAGGATCTTACATAGGAAATACCCTGACAAAGCCAACAGGAGGAGGCTGCAGAACCAGTCCAAGGGACACCTGTGGCAGGCTAGTGAAAAACTCCCTCAGGAGGATTACTCTCACTGCCTATGGTACTCCTCTACACCCCTCTGTCCTATTTTCAGGCTTCTGAGGGGGTTAACAGGGCTCACAGCAATTGGAGCACCCCTTTCCACAAAGATGTCTGACTGAGGGAATCAGAAAGTGGGAGGGATTAAAGCTCATTTTAGGTTGGGTAATTTTTGCCTGCCTCCTACCTTATACATGGTTTGGCTGTTATGATTGCCAATGCCTATTTGCACAAAGCAGCCAGATTCAGTCTTACAAAACAAAAAGGTCATATGGCCATATGGTTGTCTTGATTTTTTTTTGTCTCGTAATTATTTCACCTTTTTTTTTTGCATATGCTAGAGTGGACTGTTTTAATGAGGGTATTTTAATTAGTTCGTTTGGTAACGTTTTAAGGGTGTTTTTTTGTGATGCTGGAATTCTTCACATAGGTGCTGCACTATTGATTACGGGCCAGATTACAAGTGGCGCGCTAATGGGTTGTTGTTTATTTGCCTTGAGTACTTAAAGTAAAAAATTAGCACAACCGCATTAGCGCACATATTACAAGATGAAAGAAAAAAGTTAACTTGTGAATAAAAGACTCAGGCACGCTGACTTCAGGACTTCAGGTATTGCGACCACTATAACTCCTTCTCCCCATAGACATCTATGGGGTATGTTAAAGAAATGCCTATTAGTTATCACTTGCGCGCTAACTCCACACTGTGCTAGATCAACTGCATTAAAGCCAAAGATGCGTTAGGAATTATTATTATTATTCTTTATTTATAAAGCACCAACAGATTCTGCAGCGCTGTCCATGGGTACAAAGATAAAAGTACAGTACTGTACAATATAAAATACACCAGACAAAGTTTAACAAACAAATACAGGGGGAATTGAGGGCCCTGTTCCTGTGGGAACTTACAATCTAGATGGGTAGGAGGGTGAGAAACAGGAGGTGGGGACTGCAAAGGTGATAATGATGTTAGTGTGGAGTTAGATAAGGGCAGCTATTAGGCAAGTGGAATTCATTTGTTACTGATTTGGAGATAGGCTTCCCTGAACAAAAAGGTCTTTAGGGAGTGTTTAAAGGAGGAAAGGTTAGGGGAAAGTCTGACAGCTCTAGGAAGTGTGTTTCAGATGGTTTGTGCCACACAAGAGAAGTCCTGTAGCCTAGCATGAGAGGAGGTGATGGTAGAGGACGCAAGAAGCAGGTCATTGTTCGATCTTAGGGGGCGGGCTGAAGTATATTCGTTGATGAGTGAGGACAGGTAGGGTGGGGCAGCATTGGTGAGGGCTTTGTAGGTCAGGATGAGAATTTTGAATTTAATTCTGCTGTGAATGGGGAGCCAGTGAAGGGACTGGCATAGAGGTTCAGCAGATACAGAGCGTCGGGAGAGGTGGATTAGCCTAGCAGAGGCATTTAGGATGGATTAAAGGGGGAGAGGCGGGAGAGAGGGAGGCCAGTTAGTAGGTTATTACAGTCGTCAAGTCGGGAAATTACCAGGGAGTGGATTAGCTGTTTAGTAGTTTCAGCACTCAGAAACGGACGAATTTTGGAAATATTGCGTAGGTGGTTGCGACAGGATAAAGAAAGTAATTGGATGTGGGGCATGAAGGACAGAATGGAGTCAAGTGTAACTCCTAGGCAGCGGACTTGGGGTGATGGGGAGATAGTGGTGTCACCAACAGTGATTGAAAAGGAATACTTGAAATTTCTGTTCTTCACTTACAAGAAAATGTTCTCTTTATTTTTAAACATATATATATATATATATATATATATATATATATATATATATATATATATATATATATATATATATATATATATATATATATATACTGTATATACATAAAAAGGATGGTAGGAGCACTCCTGGTGAAATAATAGGGCCCAAATCAGCCCGTGTTGCCCTGGGTGCACTCCAAGTAGAATACAGGTAAGTTGAAAAAAAATATGGCTATACCTATATATCTATATGAATATATACATATAGATAAATATAGAAAAATATATATATTTAAAAAAAAAAATCTTTTAAGTGAAGAACATAGGAATGGTATATATATATATATATATATATATATATATATATATATATATATACACACACACACACACCATTACTATGTTCTTCACTTAAAAGAAAAAGTTATTTTTATTATATACATATATATATGTAGGTCAAGATAAGATACCAGCACTCAAAATGGATCTCATTATCGGGTTTGACTAGTACTAGATAAGGTGAAGCTATATATGTACAACTGTATGCGTGTATATAAACCCTAGTAAGGTGATGTATAAGTTTTCTTATGTACAAGTAATGCTAGAACAGTCAGTATACATCAAATATTATTGATGGAAGTAATTGTGCAGCGTGAAGGCAGGATATCAGTGTACCCCAGATATTGTAGATTATGTATGAAAAAGAGAACTAATCAAATATTCTTCCACGCAACAAAATACAATATGATAATAATGCTGATGCAGTCTTTACAGGGAGTGCAGAATTATTAGGCAAGTTGTATTTTTGAGGATTAATTTTATTATTGAACAACAACCATGTTCTCAATGAACCCAAAAAATATCAAAGCTGAATAGTTTTGGAAGTAGTTTTTAGTTTGTTTTTAGTTATAGCTATTTTAGGGGGATATCTGTGTGTGCAGGTGACTATTACTGTGCATAATTATTAGGCAACTTAACAAAAAACAAATATATACCCATTTCAATTATTTATTTTTACCAGTGAAACCAATATAACATCTCAACATTCACAAATATACATTTCTGACATTCAAAAACAAAACAAAAACAAATCAGTGACCAATATAGCCACCTTTCTTTGCAAGGACACTCACAAGCCTGCCATCCATGGATTCTGTCAGTGTTTTGATCTGTTCACTATCAACATTGCGTGCAGCAGCAACCACAGCCTCCCAGACACTGTTCAGAGAGGTGTACTGTTTTCCCTCCTTGTAAATCTCACATTTGATGATGGACCACAGGTTCTCAATGGGGTTCAGATCAGGTGAACAAGGAGGCCATGTCATTAGATTTTCTTCTTTTATACCCTTTCTTGCCAGCCACGCTGTGGAGTACTTAGATGCGTGTGATGGAGCATTGTCCTGCATGAAAATCATGTTTTTCTTGAAGGATGCAGACTTCTTCCTGTACCATGCTTGAAGAAGGTGTCTTCCAGAAACTGGCAGTAGGACTGGGAGTTGAGCTTGACTCCATCCTCAACCCGAAAAGGCCCCACAAGCTCATCTTTGATGATACCAGCCCAAACCAGTACTCCACCTCCACCTTGCTGGCGTCTGAGTCGGACTGGAGCTCTCTGCCCTTTACCAATCCAGCCACGGGCCCATCCATCTGGCCCATCAAGACTCACTCTCATTTCATCAGTCCATAAAACCTTAGAAAAATCAGTCTTGAGATATTTCTTGGCCCAGTCTTGACGTTTCAGCTTGTGTGTCTTGTTCAGTGGTGGTCGTCTTTCAGCCTTTCTTATCTTGGCCATGTCTCTGAGTATTGCACACCTTGTGCTTTTGGGCACTCCAGTGATGTTGCAGCTCTGAAATATGGACAAACTGGTGGCAAGTGGCATCTTGGCAGCTGCACGCTTGACTTTTCTCAGTTCATGGGCAGTTATTTTGCGCCTTGGTTTTTCCACACGCTTCTTGCGACCCTGTTGACTATTTTGAATGAAACGCTTGATTGTTCGATGATCACGCTTCAGAAGCTTTGCAATTTTAAGAGTGCTGCATCCCTCTGCAAGATATCTCACTATTTTTTACTTTTCTGAGCCTGTCAAGTCCTTCTTTTGACAGATTTTGCCAAAGGAAAGGAAGTTGCCTAATAATTATGCACACCTGATATAGGGTGTTGATGTCATTAGACCACACCCCTTCTCATTACAGAGATGCACATCACCTTACAGAGATGCACATCACCTAATATGCTTAATTGGTAGTAGGCTTTCAAGCCTATACAGCTTGGAGTAAGACAACATGCATAAAGAGGATGATGTGGTCAAAATACTCATTTGCCTAATAATTCTGCACTCCCTGTAGATGATCTCTGTAAATCAGTTCAATTTCTTAGTGTTGAATAGGAAAAAAATACACAAAAGAGATGGATGTCTCCTTATCGGAGATTACCTCAATCATATGAGGTAATGTGTGGTCACGGAGAGGTTGTAGTCAGTGGACGGTCTGTGGTTTGGTTCACGTCACTGTGTGGAACTTTTTTGGAACTTTCTCCTTCGATGCAGCCTTGTGTATGGCGCTTGACTGTACGAAACTTCCAGGATCTTTTACTGGAGTCTTGGTGTCTCTTGAGCGTATGGTACTTTTCCCAGGAGTCCTCTGATTCCCGATATCTGTAGTGCACTGAAGAATCGCTTTACACCAGATTATTCTTCACAGAGCCCCAGGGCACTCTAATTGCACTCTAATTTAACGCAGCAGATTACAGGCCCTGCGCATTTTCACTCAAAATAGGAAACTCCCTTAAAATATGCACAACAGCACTGCAGCAACGCCGTGCTATCTGGGCAGGTAACTCCCTGGGGGCGGGGCTAGCTGTTTAGTTTATGCGGATCCTTATAGAGCTGGGAGGGCTGACAATAGATATTAGGGTTGTGAGATTCTTTACAGGGAAACAAGAAGCAGTCTCAGGAAATGTATCCCACCGGGGGAGTGGGGTCATCAGAAGTAGACCACCAAGGTGTGTGACCGTCAGCAGCTCAAGACTCCTCACTGTTTCTTCCCCGGGTAAGTGGGTGTGGATACCGTGGGTGAGTACGTGTGGTAGGTGAGTGTCCGTGACTGCTTTACTACCCCAGGTTAGTGATGGGGCTCAGAATGGGTAGATACCCTAAGCTGATAGTGACCCTCATGTTCAGGTGCTATATCCCTCCAAGGTGAGTTCTGGTTGCAGGGCTAAGAATAAGAGAACCTCCTTGTATCTACTCCAGGTACTCCAGGTACTTTTCCCAGGACTCCTGGGAAAAGTACCATACGCTCAAGAGACACCAAGACTAAAGTAAAAGATCCTGGAAGTTTCGTACAGTCAAGCACCATACACAAGGCTGCATCGAAGGAGAAAGTTCCAAAAACGTTCCACACAGTGACGTGAACCAAACCACAGACCGTCCACTGACTACAACCTCTACGTGACCACACATTACCTCATATGATTGAGGTAATCTCCGGTAAGGAGACATCCATCTCTTTTCTGTATTTTTTTCCTATTCAACACTAAGAAATTGAACTGATTTACAGAGATCATCTAAAGACTGTATCAGCATTATTATCATATTGTATTTTGTTGCGCGGAAGAATATTTGATTAGTTCTCTTTTATATATATATATATATATATATATATATATATATATATATATATATATATATATATATATATGTGTGTGTGTGTGTATACATGTGTATTTATATGTCTAAATGTTTATATATGTATGTGCGCACATGCATATTTACACATATTAAAACATAAATACACATGTATGCACATATATGCACACATATATATATATATATATATATATATATATATATACAGTATATATATATATAGGAGGCCCATCAAGTCAAACACTTTAGGGAATATTTTTGAAAGCCTCAACTATGCTGCATTCGCCGGCACCAATACAGTCGCCTAACATTGCAGCCGCGGACCTGAATACGATCTCCATATTTAGAGAAAAAAAAACGTCAAAAAGCTGCGCACCAAGTACGGGGCGATGAGCATCGGACTGTTGTTAACTAGCAGTCATCGATCTCACTGCTATTCGGCTTTTTCCCAACTTTATTTATATCCTGTCACTAAACGCTGTCACTATAATAAAATGTTTAACCCCTATCCCACTGCTCCCGGACCCCGCCGCAACTTTAATAATGTTATTATCCCTATCCCGCCATTCCAGGACCCCGCCGCCACTAAATAAATGTATTAACCCCTATTCCGCCGCTCCTGGACCCCGCCGCCACCTAAATAAACGTATTAACCCCTAAACCTCTGGCCTCCCACATCACTACCATTAACTAAACCTATTAACCCCTTAACCGCCAGCCCCCACAATGCCATAAACTAAATTAAGCTATTAACCCCTAAACCTAACAACCCACTAACTTTACATTAAAATGACAACATTCCTATCTTATAATAAATTAAAACTTACCTTTAGAATTAAAATAAACTATATAAAACTATTAATTAACCTACCCTAACTATTATACTAAAATGACATTAAACTAGCAATTAAATTAACTATATTACATATTAAAAAACCCTAACCCTAATCAAATTATTTAAATCTACTATTAAAAATTACTAAGTTACAAAAAAAAAAACACTAAGTTACAAAAAACCCCCCCACTAAGTTACAAAAACAAACAAACCCCAGTATCAAAAATAAAACCGAATTACACCTAATCTAATAGCCCTATCAAAATAAAAAAAAACCCTAGCCTACAATAAACTAGCTACATACAGACAGAGAGAAGCACACTCACAGGAATGAACAACCGGCTCAATACCATTGTTAGCCTGTTCTATGGCGATTTACCACCTGGGTGCAGCTTCTTTTAGCCCAGTAATGCTTTTCACAGAGTAGAACTTTCCTGTAGCACATCAGCCTGATCCTGCCTATTACGGTCAGTCCAGCACCTAAATACCAGGCAATTCCTCTCTGAACAAAGAACACAGCAAACCCATACAATCGTTTCGGCCTTCATTGGGCCTTGTCAGTGAGGTGTAGCCACATTCCTCTAAGCACACTAAGCAAGGAGTCCACGTCTGGTTTCCCCTTTTTCCCATAAGGAGACTAAATACACACAGAGAGAAGCACACTCACAGGAACGAACAACCAGCTCAATACCATTGTTATCCTGTTCTATGGCAATTTACAACCTGGGTGCAGCTTCTTTAAGCCCAGTAATGCTTTTCACAGAGTAGACCTTTGCTGTAGCACATCAGTCTGATTCTGCCTATTACGGTCAGTCCAGCACCGAAATACCAGGCAATTCCTCTCTGAACAAGGAACACAGCAACCCCTGATGATCGTTTCCGCCTTCATTGGGCCTCGTCAGTGAGGTGTAGCCATATTCCTCTAAGCACACTAAGCAAGGAGTCCACGTCTGGTTTCCCCTTTTTCCCATAGGGAGACTAAATATACATAGAGAGAAGCACACTCACAGGAACAAACAACCGGCTCAATACCATTGTTAGCCTGTTCTATGGCAATTTACCACCTGGGTGCAGCTTCTTTTAGCCCAGTAATGCTTTTCACAGAGTAGAACTTTCCTGTAGCACATTAGTCTGATCCTGCCTATTACGGTCAGTCCAGCACCGAAATACCAGGCAATTCCTCTCTGAACAAGGAACACAGCAACACCAGATGATCGTTTCAGCCTTCATTGGGCCTCGTCAGTGAGGTGTAGCCATATTCCTCTAAGCACACTAAGCAAGGAGTCCATGTCTGGTTTTCCCTTTTTCCCATAGGGAGACAAAATACACACAGAGAGAAGCACACTCACAGGAACGAACAACCGGCTCAATACTATTGTTAGCCTGTTCTATGGTGATTTACCACCTGGGTGCAGCTTCTTTTAACCCAGTAATGCGTTTCACAGAGTAGAACTTTCCTGTAGTATATCAGTTTGATCCTGCCTATTATGGTCAGTCCAGCGCCGAAATACCAGGCAATTCCTCTCTGAACAAGGAACACAGAAACCTCAGACAATTGTTTCAGCCTTCATTGGGCCTCGTCAGTGAGGTGTAGCTATATTCCTCTAAGCACACTAATCAAGGAGTCCACATCTGGTTTCCCCTTTTTCCCATAGGGAGACTAAATACACACAGAGAGAAGCACACTCACAGGAACGAACAACCGGCTCAATACCATTGTTAGCCTGTTCCATGGCGATTTACCACCTGGTTGCAGCTTCTTTAAGCCCAGTAATGCGTTTCACAGAGTAGAACTTTTCTGTAGAACATCAGTCTGATCCTGCCTATTACGGTCAGTCCAGCACCGAAATACCAGGCAATTCTTTTCTGTTGAGGGGTGTTTGTATTTTTTTTTTACAGGTAAAAGAGCTGATTTCTTTGGGGCAATGCCCCGCAAAAGGCCCTTTTAAGGGCCATTGGTAGTTTATTTAGTTGCGGCAGGGTCCAAGAGCGGCAGAATAGCGGTTAATAACTTTATTTAGTTGTGGCGGTGTCGAGGAGCTGCGGAATAGGGGTTAATAACATTATGTAGGTGGCGGCGATGTCGGGTAGTAGATTAGGGGTGTTTAGACTTTGGGTTTTTGTTAGGGTGTTAGGTGTAAACGTTACTGGTTTTCTACCATAGAAATCAATGTGATATCTGGCAGCATCGAACATAAGCTTTCTCTGCTTTTAAACTTCCATTGATTCCTATGGCATCCGCGGCCTCCAGGTTGGCGGATTGAAAACCAGGTACGCTGGGCCGGAATAGCCGCAAGCATACCGGTTAACTATTTGATAACTTTTAAATAAAAAGTGTCAAATAGTGCCAAATGTGTCTTCGGATCATCTGTAATGACGTAAGCATCAATCTGTATTAGATTGAGACCGGTGGATCGTATGTTACGTCACAGATTTCAACTTTTGCCGGTCTGTAGGCTTTGATAACTAGGTCGAATCAAGCTTGCCACAATTACGCTGCGGAATTCCAGCATATTTGCGGTTGACGGCTTGATAAATATCCCCCTTTGACATATATTATATCCCTTTTTTTTAATCAAATATTCGTTTTTATTATTAAAAAGTGTATATATGAGTGTAATACTTTACTTTAATGTTTTTGATATGTTTTGTACTACTTTTTTTTTTAACCCTTAGGGGAGATTTAATAAGCAGCAGATGCTGCTATCTACGCCCGTAGTTTCAAGAAACAGAAGTTAAGAAGCAGCGGTCGAAAGACTGCTGCTCCTTGTGGCGGACTGCAGTCATCCAGATTCGATCGAGATGATTGACGCCCCCTGCTAGCGGCCGATTGGCCTTGAATGTGCAGGGGGCGGCATTGCACAAGCATTTCACAAGAAATACTTGTGCAATGTTAAATGCCGACAGCGAATGCTGGCGGAATTTAGCGATGCCGAGCAGACATGATTCACTACTGCAAATCATGTCCGCCCAGCATTTAATAAATTGACCCCTTACATTTTATTTTGGGTCTCAAGTAGAGCAATGTCAGCCACGCTAAACATTCTCTATTGATGCAATTTACCATGGACTTGTAATATCAAGTTGCGCAAATGTTAGCACGGTCCAGCAATATTGCATAGCGCACCACTTGTAATGTGACCCTATAATAGGGAGTCGCTCACAAGTCACAGATTGGACAATGGGTGGGTACAAGTCTCTTTAAATTGAGTTGTTGTTGAAAGATTTTCTAGGAGATATTAACAACACATATTTGTTTTCTTAAATGCTTCTCTTAGATATTTTGTAGAACACTGGTTTTCAAGCCTGTCCTCGCACCCGTGTAAAGTAAATGGCTGGTTATGTGTAGCTGATAACTTGACTCAAATAATTACCTGTACAATAAATTTCAGTGCCATCTCTCTCTCAGCAGGTGCAGTGTTTCAATGTGGGGGAGCAGAGCATATATAGAGAAACAGTAATGAGTGTGTATTACAGTTTACTTCTTAGATTCAATTTCAGTTTAAACAGCTTTTGCTTAACTTTTTCATGTATAAAATATTGTAGTATGTATAACTGCTTCATGGTAGAAATCTATATACAATATTCCTTTATAAGGCAGTAGTTTAACAGCTAAGAAAATGGACTACGCTGCAGCATAGCCAACCTCTCATAAAGTATGATTTTAGCAAAAGAAATATAAAATCACAGTAACATCAGGTTTTTTTTTTTTTTGCAGTGCTGTACAAAAACAATAACATTAACCTTTTGTGGTCCTTTGTCGGAATATATTCGACAAAAGGTTTTAGCGCATGCGCTCAAATGACGGATATATTGCGACTTTGCCGCTTTTTAATTTCACAGCTAAATAGTGACATCTAGCGGTGACTTGCTATTTAGCTGTGCAATTAAAAAATATTGGCGAGTAAAATAAATAAGACCTGCCGGCCGCACCAATTAAGCATTTAAAGGACCAGAAAGGGTTTAAGCATTGATAGCCATGGTTTTCTTACGGGCTTAGTTAGAAAAGGTAGTGAAAATGTGTACAGTATGTGCAGTGTTGCATCTGATGTATATTGTAAGTGAATCAGGATAGATGAACTATAAAATAGCAGTCGGATTATACACAAAATAAACCTTAATACAGCTAAACAAGTTATTAAAGGGATAGGAAAGTCAAAATTAAACTTGCATGATTCAGATAGAGCATGTTATTTTAAGAGAATTTTAAATTCACTTCTAATTATAAATGTGCTTTGTTCTCTTGTTATCCCTTCTTGAATAAGAATACACACATATCCTACACTAGAGGGAGCTAGCTGCTGATTGGTGCCTGCACACATTTGTCTCTTGTGATTGGCTAAATAGATATGATCAGCTAGCTGTCAGTAGTGCAATGCTGTTCCTTCCGCAAAGGATAATAAAAATAATGAAGCAAATTTGATAATAGAAGTAAATTGGAAAGTATTTTAAAATTGTATGATATATCCAAATCATAAAATAGAATTTTGGGGTTTTCTATTCCTTTAAGCAGTATCTATTTTTAATGGTTATGTGAAATTAAATTGTGATTGTACAGCCAGATATGAACTAAGCAAGATTATAGCTATAAAGAAATTTACACTCCTTATGGAGGGGTATAAAGACATGAAGGTTTCAATATACAAAACACTCTCTCTCTTGATAAATAAGGTTTAACTAATTCTCAGTACTGTATAGCAATAGGCAACCAAGATAGCAGTAAGAAAATGCTCTTAAGCATAAGGACTTTTTTTTGCAGTTTTATGTCTCTTTAATTTTAATGTATTACTTGCAGTCAGTCTACTTAAAGGGACAGTAAAGTCATAATTAGACATTCATAATTTAGACAGGGCATACAATATTAAACAACTTTCCAATTTCTTCTATTATTTAATTTGCTTCCTTCTCTTGTTATCCTTTGCTGTAAGGTTTAACTAGGAAAGCTCAGGAGCAGCAAAGAACCTATGTGCTAGCTGCTGATTGGTGGCTGCATATATATACTGATTGTCATTGGCTCACCCATGTGCTCAGTTACAAACCAGTAGTGCATTGCGGCTCCTTTAATAAATAATACCAAGAGAATGAAGCAAATTTGATAGTAGAAGTAAACTGGAAAGCTGTTTAAAATTGTACGTTCTACCTACAGTAAATCATGAAATAAAATGTTTCAGTTTCATGTCCCTTTAATATAATGCATTTCTTCCTTCTAAAATATGCATGCTTTGATTTTGCATTTTGTTAATTAAATCATATTTATTTCCTGAAGTTTTAGTGGGCCCTGTTCTTATCCTTTCTTAAAGATACAGTATGTATAACACAACCAATCAGAGGCTGTATCACCTGAGCAATTTGAATTGGTGGGAGTGCTTCATACCTGCCCATTACCACGGGGAGAGACCTACAAGGTATACTGCACACACGCACATTGCTTTAGTATCTGTCTGTTTACTATTCCCCACGGCATCAGACAGATCTTAAATACAATTCCATTAGATCCTTACAAGAAGTGCTTACACTAGATTAAAAAATAATCAGCATAATTAAAATCAAATAGTTAACACTACACATACTTCTGAGCCTTTATTTCATGCAGGATATATTTAGCCTAGCTCTAGTATCACTACAGACATATAAAGCTATGTCACTACAATTCATAGACACCAGTGCTATTTATCACTTACCCATATTAACAAAGCTCATGACTGTGTCCGCCTCACTGATCACTGCTCCCAGTGGTGGGCTTTGTGTGCTTAGTGTAGTGAATAAAGCCCTTGATACCCCCTGTGTGCCGTCCTCCTCTTCCTCACTGCACATGGCATGATACAGATCTAGCATAAAGAGTGGCGCAGAAGAGGGAATTGCTCCTCCGCTGGCAGGTCTGGGTCTTCCAGGTAATCCTAGAATGGATAAAATTTCTCTCTGCATCTCACGCTTCTCTTTGCCACTTAGTTTTCTCTGAATAAAACTTGAGCGCAGATGATTTTTCACAAAGCTCCCACTTGTCAGATCCCATAAAAATCCAAAGAGACAGGTTATTGTCAGAATCTTTTGAAGATCACTAGACATTTTTCCAAACATTAAGTTTGTAACAGTTTCCTTCCACAAGGAATTATTTGTAAAGACAAAACAGCTTCCCGAAAAATCCCAAGAATTTACACCAAAAAGGGAAAATACAGAGAGCTGTTCAAGAAGATTGTCAAACAAGTTTCATTAATATTTCCTTTTTTAAAATATAATTTTCTTTACAAGGCAAAGAATAGACTTCTGTATTTCCTCACAGAGGATTTCCATAAAACAACTGTCCCCTTCTGAATCTAGTTTGAACTTTTATTTAAATTTTTAATTACAAAGCAACATGCTGTTTTTAATTACCTGCAAAAACAAAGTAAAAATCTGACCCAGATGGTACAGTTTTTTTTTTTTTTTTGCAAAATAAACTCTTCCCACTTAAAAGTATTGAAGACCTGCTTGTATCCTCTGCTCCGAGCTAGGATGCTGTGGTGCCTCAATAAAACAGTGGCAAACTAAATTGCACATTGGTTATATATTTGAAATGTCTCTTATGTCTAATTTTCCTTGTTGATGAAGGCTGTCAACCTTGAGAAAAAAAAATGCATATCATAGAAAAAAATGTACTAAAGCCTGGGCAGCTTTATGTAGGGTTAACAGTTCCTCAAAGTCCTTGCCAGCTCTTTAGATATCTCTCTCTCTCTCTATCTCTCTCTCTCTCTCTCTCTCTCTCTCTCTCTGTGTCATAAGCTGAAGAACACTTCCTCTCATAATGTTTCTCTAGAGCTTTCCTACCCTCGTATTTTCTTTGCTCTTTAACTTGGCAAATTAGATTATAGGTGTTAACGTGTGATCTAACCACTGTGCCTTCAAGGACTGTTTCTGCTTTTTTTTTTTTAGGGAAAGGGGGGAAGTCATGAATTTATTTCTTTAGTCATATTTAAATCGACTACTTTAGGTTAACCATTTAAGTACCTGGAGTAGCTTATGATCTGTTTGCCCTATATATATTTATATATATATATATATATATATATATATATATATATATATATATATATATATATATATAATTTTTTATTTTTAGAATGTTTTTGGTAAACAAGAATTTCTGTTTTCATTATTTCATGTACAACAAATATTACACATGATTTTTCCCATGATAAAAAGAGTTGACTGTTGATGTAATGCATTCATAGTTTATGTTTTAATTTCACCCATCCTCAATTTCCTCAAAAGCATTGGTGAATCCTGGGACCACAAACCCAGCCCCTTCCCAAATGCTATACAGTATTTATAACATTTACTTTTGCTATATTTATAACATTTACTTTTGCTATATTTATAACATTTACATTTATTTATTTTTCGAGATTTATTTTCAGGAGCAGTGAAAAATCATTCACTGACCGATCCAATGTTTTTGCAATAGTGAAGCCGGTAACTTCTGATGAGACTTATTATCAGTGATTCTGCTAAAACCGTTTTAATCTGCTAACTAAATCAATAGTGGCGCAGGCATGGACACCAAATGCAACGTCTGGGTCTCAGAAAATTATAATAATAATTAATAATTATGGGAAAGTACATTTTATAAATATGACTGTGGCCATATTGAAAGTACTGTTAGATCCAAGTTGTCAGAAACATTTGAGATCTTAAAATAAACCTGTGTACCAGAAAGCATACTGCTATATTTAAGCAACATTAATGAGCAATAATACATTTATCTAATGTGATAGACCATTTTGTTATCCAACTTTTGCTTGACAAGAATTATGGGCCAGATTACAAATAACGCGCTAATGATAGCGAAGGATGAGATAAGCAATAACGCTGGGCTGTGCTAAAATTAGCGTGCAACTTGATATTGTAAGTCCATGGTTAATCACGTTTACCAGAGAAGAGTTAGCACGGCCGACATTGCTCTAGCACAACCTATACTTTCAATGGATATCGCTACGGCTGTAATAGTCCTCATATTACAAGTTGAAAGTTCTAGGTTGCGTTAAAGATTTAGTGGGACTTGAGAACTGAAATTATGTGTTATTTAAAAAAAAAAAAATACAAAACTTATTAAAATAAATTAAAATAAATTATTGCACTCATATATACACTTTTTAATACAAAAAAAGAGATCCAATGTATGTACTGCATATATGTCTAAATATGTGTATGTGTGTATATATACATGTCTATATATGTGTACACATGTGTATTTATGTGTTTATATGTGTAAATGTGTTTGTACACACTTACATACTGTACATAAATAAACATGTAAACACTTATACACATATCTGTATATATTTATATATATTTTTTTAAAAATCATATATATTTATATATTAGAATCTATACAAAAATCAAAAAGAACATTTTCTTCTAGTGATGAACATAGGTATTTAAAGTATTCCTAACACACCTTTAGCACAGTTGATCTATCACAATATAGGGTTAGCGCACAAGCGATAAATTAAAAAGACTTTCTTAAGCACACCCCATAGAAAACCAGGGGGAAAAGGAGTTAGTGCTGTCGCGATATCCGAAGTCCTGAAATTAGCTCACCTGAGTCTTTCACTTGAACGCTATTTACTTTCAACTTGTAATTCGCACACTAATCCGACCATGCTAACACTTGTTGGCCCTTTATATTTAATCCCGCAAGGGATTCAGCTCCAGATCAGCAATACACTGCAGATTCTGAACCGAGCAAAGCCAGTGATTAGTGGCTACACACATATGCTGCCCCTGATTGACTCAATGATCATGTTATGTTCTGGATCAATAATTCGTTGCTCCCTCTAACTGAGCATTTTAAAGTGTATTGGTTTATTTTTAATGGATATAAGATCTGTAGTTAACCACAACTAGAGCAAGAATATTACTTGCTGCACTCCATGACAGCTTTATTTTACATTCACACACAACTTACTTCACATTTTTCATACAAAAATAATATTTTTAACAAGTTGCACTGCTGCTCTTTCATAAGCATGATGGAAAATGTTTGAGTACAATGCCCTATTAATTCCCAGTACTGTACTGAAGCCTGTACACAACGAGATAACATTAACTGGTTAAAACAGATGGAAAGAAACTAAAATAAAATGAGTGTACAATATCTAACTATATACCCATCCCTAGGGGCCTATTTATCAAGATCCGGATGGCGCTTGAGGGCCCGCCAGAAACACCAGTTATGAGCAGGCGGACAGACATCGGCGCAATTCAACCCGATCAAGTATGATCGGTTTGATTGACACCCCCTGCTGGCGGCCAATCGCGAATCTGCAGGGGGTAGCGTTGCACCTGCAGCTCACAAGAACTGCTGGTGCAATGCTGAATATGGAGGAGATAGGCATATTATTATCCAAGTCTACATAAAGAAAAGGCTTCACAAGAGCAAATACAGAGGGTTCACCACAAGGTGCAAACCATTTATAGGCCTCAAGAATAGAAAGGCCAGATTAGACTTTGCCAAAAAATATGTAAAAAAGCCAGCCTAGTTCTGGAACAGCATTCTTTGGACAGATGAAACTGAGATCAACCTTACCAGAATGATGGGAAGGAAAAAGTAGGGAGAAGGCTTCAAACGGCTCATGATCTGAAGCATACCACATCATCTGTAAAACACTGTGGAGACTAAGTGATGGCTTGGGCAAGCATGGCTTCCAATGGCACTGGGTCACTTATTGATGATGCGATAGAAGACAGAAGCACCCGGATGAATTCTGAAGTGCATCGGGATATATTGTCTGCTCAGATTCAGACAAATTCAGCAAAGTTGATTGGACGGCATTTCACTTTACAGATGGACAATGAACCAAAACAGACTACGAAAGCAACCCAGGAGTATTTTAAGGCAAAGAAGTGGAATATTCTGCAATGGCTGAGTCAATCACCTGATCTAAACCCGATCGAGCATGCATTTCACTTGCTGAAGACAAAACTTAAGGCAGAAAGACCTACGAACAAACAGCAACTGAAGACAGCTGCAGTAAAGGACTGGCAAAGCATCACAAAGGAGGAAACCCAGCGTTTGGTGATGCCCATGTGTTCCAGACTCCAAGCAGTCATTGCCTGCAAAGGATTCTCGACAAATTATTAAAAATGAACATTTTATTTATGATTGTGTTAATCTGTCCAACTACCCGTGAAATAAGGGGACTGTGTATGAAAATGGTTGCAATTCCTAAACGATTCATATGATATTTTTGTTCAACCCCTTGAATTAAAGTTGAAAGTCTCCACGTCAATTGCAGCTCTGTTGTTTCATTTCAAATCCATTGTGGTGGAGTACAGAGCCAGAATGATGGAAATTGTGTCAGTGTCCAATTATTTATAGACCTAACTGTATGAACATATATATATACATACTGTACATATACATATTTAGACATGTGTATGTATATATCTCTATGTTAAAGCCCTTTTTTCTAACACCTGAGACCTCTTATCTTTGAGCCCCTATAACTTTTTTGTGCAATATGTTTTTCAAATAATATTTATCAGATAGTGTTATTATGAGTGTAACTGTACTTTTAAATGTATTTTTAATGTGTTTGGGACACTTTTTTGTTTATTGTGAAACGGTTAACCAGAGCTCTGAGGTCGTGCTATCCCGATGCGCTTTGAATTTAATTGCGCTCAAGCAATCATGTTTACTTTCAACTTGTAATACGAGCACAACATAAGATGCGCACAAGCAGCCGCAATAAACCCTATATCGCTCGCACGCCACTCATAATCTGGCCCAGGGTCTGGTCTACATTGCTTCTAACTATCCCGTAACTTGCAGCAATGTCACGGGTTGAGAGATCTGCCCTCTTACTGTCCCACAGCATCCTCTGTCAGGACAAATGTCCCAATTTCCAAGGACTGCCTGAACTCCTTCTGCAACATACACTAACTTCACACAACCCACCCACAGCGCACTCACAGATCCATCAGATCCAACCCTTTCAGTTTCCATTTTCCTGCAGGTTCCTACATTTTCTCATTTACAAGTTTTACAGGTGTGTGACACTTTTTTAGCCGGTAAGTGTAACCCTAACCTAATTTTCATTTGCGTTCAGAAACTTGGTAGTTTTAGAAGAAAATTAGGATCTCAGAGTATATTGCTGAGCAATTATAAGAAAAGTGGAGAGCTGAATAAGCAAGTAGCAACTTAAGGGTTAACTTTTGATCATGGAGAGGTATTGGCGTGCATGCAAGGCTCCAATGCATTTTTGTTGATGAGCTCCTGTGAGGAAGAAGAGGACAACTGTTACTTCATCAGGTCACATTGTTCCTCCTTCTACACCTCCTGTTCCTTTTCCTTTTGCTAACTTTTCTCACCTGTCTGTATCTGCAGCAGGTTCTTCCTCTTTTCTTCCTGCTTATTCTATCTCATTTGTTTCATCCTCTGCTTCTGGACCTATATTCAATTCTCCCACCACTTTTACTTCTCTGTCCTTTTGTTCTGTTCTTTCTACTTTTTTCCATTCTGCTCTTGTTGTCCCTATGACTTCTTCTGTTCTTACATACAAAGCTCTCACGAACGCCGCTCCCCACCACCTATCCTCTCTAATCAACAAGTAAACAACCTACCACCCAACTCAGTAATGAATTAATTTAACTTACCTAACATTTTCCTCATCTAACTTGGCATTAACATCTTTCTCAATCTTGCAGTCCTCACCTCCTGTTTCTCAACCTCCTACCCTTCTAGATTGTAATTTCCCACGGGAATAGGGCCCTCAATTCCTCTGGTATGTGTTTGTAAAATGTTGTCTTGTCTCTTACAGGTTTTATATTATTGTTTTATTTAAATTAATTGTACCCATGGACAGCGCTACGGAATTGGTTGGCACTTTATAAATAAAGTATAATAATAATGACTCGGTCGGGGTGATTGACAGGCCCTTATCTCTCTCAATTGGTCGCAGAAGGGGAGGCATTACACGAACACTTGAGTGTGTAATGTTACTTAGGGCAGTGGACAAACAGGGTCCAGTGCCCTATGCCGCAAAGCTATGTGGACAAATTCTCAAGATGGACACAGTTTAATACATGTGGCCCATTGTCTTTTTAATATGCATTTGTTAATCACACAATTATGCTATATTTAATAGTCCTTTAAGATATATTGATGTAAGGTTGTTGTTTTTTTACACTACAAATAACCACAATCTTTTGCATGGTAAGTTCTTTCAAGTTCCACCAACAATCTTGCAGCTTTCACAATGCACATCTCTATATTAACTTATACTGCTCAACAAGGTACTGATTATAGTGGTTTATCCATGCAGTGCAGAGAAATGCCTTTTCCTCTAAGTTATTTTAAGATGTTTGTGTTTGTTGCATTCAAATTAAATTTAGTGCTTTTCTGAGAGCTACCCACACAAATACATTTACAGTATATTCAGTAGACCACACATTTTCACTGGATATGTGTAAAAAAAAAAGTGATTTTAGTGTCATATCTATAGACATTTTGGCCCCTATTTATCAAAGGTCTTGCGGACCTGATCCGACAGTGAGGATCAGGTCCGCAAGACCTCGCTAAATGCGGAGAGCAATACGCTCTCCGCATTTAACATTGCACCAGCAGCTCACAAGAGCTGCTGGTGCAACGCTGCCCCTGCTGACTTGCGGCCGCCAGCAGGGGGGTGTCAATCAACCCGATCGTACTCGATCGGGTTGATTTCCGGCGATTCCTGTCCGCCTGCTCAGAGCTGGCGGACAGGGTTATGGAGCAGCGGTCTTATTAGTTAAATCAATATCACTACTATTTTTGCGCTCATATGAAAAGTTGTAAGTAAAAGGTTTGCGTGAGAGCGAAAACTCAGGCGCACTAACATCTGTAGGTCAGATAATGAGTCCCCCTAACTCCCTTTCCCTATAGACTTCTATAGGGCGTGCTACAAAAGCCTTTTGATCGCACACTAACCCAAAAGTGAGCTAGGCCTGCAGTGCTAAAGCTAAAGATGCATTAAGAAATTCTTTAAAGTGATACTAAACCCAAATTATTTATTTCATGCAGGTCTTAAAATTAGGTAAATACAACCTCAGATGAACAACAAGACATGATATTTTACACCGTGTTATGATTTATTTAACAAAAAAAAACACCAAAATGAAGAAGCCATGTGTGAAAATCTAAGTACACCATTACTGCTAACTGCTGTCATAGGAATTAAGAGGCTAAGTAGAAGCCAGGTGCTCGTAATCAAATGCCCTTGATTAATTGATCATCAGCAAGTATGACCACCTCTATAAAAGCCAAAGTTTTAACAGTTTGCTGGTCTGGAGCATTCAGGTGTATGTTAACACAATAAGTCAGAATAGCAGAGAAGCAGCACCCGGGATAAATAAATAGTAAGTCCAATGAACGATCCACATGCAGCAACAAAGTTATCCACTCATTTAATAGCACAATAGAAGGCACAAAATATAAAGTGCATTAAACAAACCACCAACAAAAATAGGTCAGAATAGGTCAAACATGTTTTGTAGAATTTGCCGGGGATCGCGTAACTAGTATGTTAACAAAATGCAAAGGAGGAAATACATCAGAAATGATCTTAGAGAAGCAATTGTTGCTGCTCATTAATCTGGGAAGGGTTATAAATCCATTTCCAAACAATTTAAAGTCCATCATTCTACAGTGAGAAAGATTATTCACAAGTGGAAAACATTCAAGACAGTTGCCAATCTTCCCAGGAGTGGACATCCCAGCAAATTCACCCCAAGGTCAGGCTGTGGAATGCTCAGAGGAACTGCAATAAACCCAAGAGTTACATCTTAGACTCTATAGGCCTCCGTTAACCATTAAATGTTAAAGTTCATGACAGTACAGTAAGAAAAAGATTGAACAAGTGTGGTTTGTATGGAAGGGAGGAGAACATGGCAGCACTGCTTAGGTTTGCAAAGTTGCATCTGAAGAAACCACAAGACTTCTGGAACAATGTACTTTGGACAGACAAGACCAAAGTGGAGATGTTTGGCTATAATGCACAGCACCATGTTTGGCGAAAACCAACCACAGCATATCAGCACAAATACCCCATAGCAACTGTCAAGCACGGTGGTGGAGCGGTGATGATATGGGGTTGTTTTGAAGCCACAGAACCTGTGCACCTTGCAGTCTATTGGGGATATTTAACAAAGTCTGGCGGACCTGATCCGACAGTGCGGATCAGGTCTGCCAGGCCTCGCTGAATACGGAGAGCAATACGCTCTCCGTATTCAGCATTGCACCCGCAGCTCACAAGAGCTGCTGGTGCAACGCCGCCCCCTGCAGACTGGCGGCCAATAGGCCGCCAGCAGGGAGCTGTCAATCAACCCTATCGTACTTCATCGGGTTGATTTCCGGCGATGTCTGTCCGCCTCTTCAGAGCAGGCGGACAGGTTATGGAGCAGCGGTCTTTAGATCGCTGCTTCATAACTGCTGTTTCCGGTGAGTCTGAAGACTCGCCAGAAACAGGGGCCCACAAGCTCCGTTCAGAGCTTGATAAATGGGCCCCATTGAGTCAACCATGAACTCCTCTGTATACCAAAGTCTTCTAGAGTCAAATGTGAGACCATTTGTCCGACAGCTAAAGCTTGGCCGAAATTGGGTCATGCAACATGACAAATATCCCAAGCCCACCAGCAAATCTACAACAGATTGACTGGGGAGAAAAAAGAATCATGGTGTTGCAATGGCCCAGTCAAAGTACAGACATTAACCCAATTGAAATGCTATGTGGCGGGACCTTAAGAGAGCTGTGCATAAACTAATGCCCACAAAAATCAATGAACTGAACCAACGTTGTAAAGTAGAGTGGCCAAAATTCCTCCACAACAATGTGAGGGACTGATAAAGTCATACAGAAAATGATTACTTCAAGTTAATGCTGCTAAGGTGGTTCTACAAGCTATTGTACTTAGATTTTCACACATGGCTTCCCCATTTTAGCTTCATTTTTGTTAAATAAATCATGACTCAGTGTAATATGTCTTGTGTTGTTGTTCATCTGAGGTTGTATTTACCTAATTTTAAGACCTGCTAAGGACCAGATGATTTTTATTATGTCATGATACATAAAACTAAAAAATTTAAAAATGGTGTACTTTCTTTTTCACACGACCGTATATACATATAAATGTGTGTGTATTTATGTATGTATGTGTGCACACATATGAACACATATATACATACTCACATACAAATATAAACACATATACCCTATACTATCAATAGTGCTCCACTTGTAATCTAGGTCTCCATGTATTAAAAACACAGATATATAAGCCCTAAATCCAAGTAGTTGCTGTCATATAAGTGTTTGTACCCTTATGACAGTAAGGGCTGGATTACAAGTGGAGCACTAATTTATAGCACACCCTCAAACGGGCACGCAATAAATAACAAGCCATTACAAGTGGTTTTGGTTAATTAGATCTCTGGTTAATTTTCTTAAAGTGCCCAAATTGCCCCCAAAATAGCGAGTCTTTTATTATTTTTTTATGGAAAAAAATGTACCTTTTTTCCCATTAAACAATACTGCACGGAGCAGTTTCTAGTGGTTAAAAGTGGCGGGCCTAGGGGAACTGTGTGTTCCCTGTAAATATATATGTATATAATCATTTAGATACATATTTATATTTGCTACCCCCTTCACTGTGCTAGCTTTCATGGCGTGTCTTACGGCATGAAAACATGGCTCCCATTGGTGTCTAAGGAAGCGCTCTCTCATGAGCGCAATGCTTACGTTCAAAGCGAATGTGTGGTTTAGTTCGCATTGCACCTCCCTTGTAATGCCAGCGCACATTAGCGTTCGCTGGTATTACTCAGTTGAGCGCAAATATCGCTTTAGCCTAAGTGATATTTAGTGCTCAACTTGTAATCTGGCCCTAAATGTATTAATAGCATCATTGTTAATATAATTATTGATGTGTTAAATTCCACTATACATGCGTAGTTGCTAGGAATGTTAATATCTCCGTAAGGATAAAACTAGGAGGTCACTACAGTTTAAATATTCTCTGTTAATGACAATGTCTATGCAATGATAACATCAGAGTAATACCACTGCTATGTACACATAGTTTTTGTGAATGTTAATACCTTAACAATACTAATACTAAGGTTTTTTTTAGACTAAGCATTTATTGTTAACTAGTCCTAAAGGCCATTCACACAGGTCATTTTTTGCAGTACAGCGGTCCCACCTCTTGCGCTCTCTCCCTCCCCCTCTCTTTTGCTCTCTCTCTCTCCCCCCCTCTCCTTTGAGCTTTCTCTCTCCCCCTCTCTTTTGAGCTCTCTCCCCCCTCTCTTTTGCGCTCTCTCTCTCCCTCTCTCTTTTGCGCTCTCTCTCTCCCCCCTCTCTTTTGCATTCTCTCTCCCCCCTCTCTTTTGAGCTCTCTCCCCATCTCTTTTGAGCTCTCTCCCCCCTCTCTTTTTGCGCTCTCTCTCTCCCCCATCTCTTTTGCGCTCTCTCTCTCCCCCTCTCTTTTGCGCTCTCTCTCCCCCCTCTCTTTTGCGCTCTCTCTCTCCCCCTCTCTTTTGCGCTCTCTCTCTCCCCTCTCTCTTTTGCGCTCTCTCTCTCCCCCTCTCTTTTGCGCTCTCTCTCTCCCCCTCTCTTTTGCGCTCTCTCTCTCCCCCTCTCTTTTGCGCTCTCTCTCCCCCCTCTCTCTCTCCCCTCTCTTTTGTGCTTTCTCTCCCCCTCTCTTTTGTGCTCTCTCTCCCCCCTCTCTTTTGTGCTCTCTCTCCCTTCTCTTTTGCGCTCTCTCTCCCACCCTTTCTTTTGCGCTCTCTCTCCCCCTCTCTTTTGCGCTCTCTCTCCCCCTCTCTTTTGCGTTCTCTCTCCCCCTCTCTTTTCCGCTCTCTCTCCACCCCTCTCTTTTGCGCTCTCTCTCCCCCCTCTCTTTTGTGCTCTTCCCCCTCTCTTTTGCGCTCTCTCTCTCCCCCATCTCTTTTGCGCTCTCTCTCTCCCCCATCTCTTTTGCGCTCTCTCCCCATCTCTTTTGCGCTCTCTCCCCATCTCTTTTGCGCTCTCTCCCCCCTCTCTCTCTCCCCTCTCTTTTGCGCTCTCTCTCACCCTTTCTTTTGTGCTCTCTCTCCGCCTCTCTTTTGCGCTCTCTCTCCCCCTCTCTTTTGCGCTCTCTCCACCCTCTCTTTTGCGCTCTCTCCCCCTCTCTTTTGCGCTATTCCCCCTCTCTTTTGCGCTCTCTCTCTCCCCCCCTTTTGCGCTCTCTTCCCCCTTCTCTTTTGCGCTCTCTCTCCCCCTCTCTCTTTTGCTGTCTCTATCCCCCCTCTCTTTTGCTGTCTCTCTCCCCCCCCTCTCTTTTGCTGTCTCTCCCCCCTCTCTTTTGCTGTCTCTCTCCCCCCCCCCTCTCTTTTGCTGTCTCTCTCCCCCCTCTCTTTTGCGCTCTCTCCCCCCTCTCTTTTGCGCTCTCTCTCCCCCCCTCTTTTCCGCTCTCTCTTCCCCCCTCTCTTTTGCTCTCTCTCCCCCTCTCTTTTGCGATCTTCCCCCCTCTCTTTTGCGCTCTCTCCCCCTCTCTTTTGCTGTCTCTCTCCCCCTCTCTCTTTTGCTGTCTCTATCTCCCCTCTCTTTTGCTGTCTCTCTCCACCTCTCTCTTTTGCTGTCTCTCTCCCCCTCTCTTTTGCTGTCTCTCTCCCCCTCTCTCTTTTGCTGTCTCTCTCCCCCCTCTCTTTTGCTGTCTCTCTCCCCCCTCTCTTTTGCTGTCTCTCTCCCCTTCTCTCTTTTGCTGTCTCTCTCCCCTTCTCTCTTTTGCTGTCTCTCTCCCCCCTCTCTTTTGCTGTCTCTCCCCCCCTCGCTTTTGCTGTCTCTCTCCCCCTCTCTCTTTTGCTGTCTCTCTCCCCTTCTCTCTTTTGCTGTCTCTCCCCCCTTCTCTTTTTTGCTGTCTCTCTCCCCCTCTCTCTTTTGCTGTCTCTCTCTCCCTCTCTCTTTTGCTGTCTCTCTCCCCCCTCTCTTTTGCGCTCTCTCCCCCCTCTCTTTTGCGCTCTCTCCCCCCTCTCTTTTGCGCTCTCTCCCCCCTCTCTTTTGCGCTCTCTCTCTCTCTCCCCCTCTTTTGCATTCTCTCTTTCCCCCTCTCTTTTGCGCTCTCTCTCCCCTCTCTTTTGCGCTCTCTCTCACCATTTCTTTTGCGCTCTCTCTCCCCCTCTCTTTTGCGCTCTCTCTCCCCCTCTCTTTTGCGCTCTCTCCACCCTCTCTTTTGCGCTCTCTCCCCCTCTCTTTTGCGCTATTCCCCCCCTCTCTTTTGCGCTCTCTCTCTCCCCCTATTTTGCGCTCTCTTCCCCCTTCTCTTTTGCGCTCTCTCTCCCCCTCTCTCTTTTGCTGTCTCTATCCCCCCTCTCTTTTGCTGTCTCTCTCTCCCCCTCTCTTTTGCTGTCTCTCCCCACCTCTCTTTTGCTGTCTCTCCCCCCCCTCTCTTTTGCTGTCTCTCTCCCCCTCTCTCTTTTGCTGTCTCTCTCCCCCCTCTCTTTTGCGCTCTCTCCCCCCTCTCTTTTGCACTCTCCCTCTCCCCCCTCTTTTCCGCTCTCTCTTCCCCCCTCTCTTTTGCTTTCTCTCCCCCTCTCTTTTGCTGTCTCTCTCCCCCTCTCTCTTTTGCTGTCTCTCTCCCCCTCTCTTTTGCGCTCTCTCCCCCCTCTCTTTTGCGCTCTCTCTCTCCCCCCTCTTTTCCGCTCTCTCTTCCCCCCTCTCTTTTGCTCTCTCTCCCCCTCTCTTTTGCGCTCTTCCCCCCCTCTCTTTTGTGCTCTCTCCCCCTCTCTTTTGCTGTCTCTCTCCCCCTCTCTCTTTTGCTGTTTCTATCTCCCCTCTCTTTTGCTGTCTCTCTCCACCTCTCTCTTTTGCTGTCTCTCTCCCCCTCTATTTTGCTGTCTCTCTCCCCCTCTCTCTTTTGCTGTCTCTCTCCCCCCTCTCTTTTGCTGTCTCTCTCCCCCCTCTCTTTTGCTGTCTCTCTCCCCTTCTCTCTTTTGCTGTCTCTCTCCCCCTGTCTTTTGCTGTCTCTCCCCCCTTCTCTTTTGCTGTCTCTCTCCCCCTCTCTCTTTTGCTGTCTCTCTCCCCTTCTCTCTTTTTCTGTCTCTCTCCCCTTCTCTTTTGCTGTCTCTCCCCCCTCTCTTTTTTGCTGTCTCTCTCCCCCTCTCTCTTTTGCTGTCTCTCTCCCCTCTCTCTTTTGCTGTCTCTCTCCCCCCCTCTCTTTTGCGCTCTCTCCCCCCCTCTCTTTTGCGCTCTCTCCCCCCTCTCTTTTGCGCTCTTCCCCCTTCTCTTTTGCGCTCTCTCTCTCTCCCCTCTCTTTTGCGTTCTCTCTTCCCCCTCTCTTTTGCGCTCTCTCCCCCCTCTCTTTTGCACTCTTCCCCCCCCCTCTCTTTTGCGCTCTCTCCGCTTCTCTTTTGCTGTCTCTCTCCCCCTCTCTCTTTTGCTGCCTCTATCCCCCTCTCTTTTGCTGTCTCTCCACCTCTATCTTTTGCTGTCTCTCTCCCCCTTCTCTTTTGCTGTCTCTCTCCCCCTCTCTCTTTTGCTGTCTCTCTCCCCCCTCTCTTTTGCTGTCAAACTCCCCCCCTCTCTTTTGCTGTCTCTCTCCCCCCTCTCTTTTGCTGTCTCTCTACCCCCTGTCTTTTGCTGTCTCTCTCCCCCTCTCTATCTCTCTCCCCTCTCTCTATTTCTCTCCCATCTTTTATCTATCGCGCAACCATGCCCAGCCACGCCCCCTTCACGCCCCTTCATGCCCGGCCATGCCCCTTCATGGCCATTCACGCCCGGCCACGCCCCTTCACTTCCAGCCACTCCCCGGCCACGCCCACTTCTGCCGTGGTGCAGATCTTCAGATCTGCGCATGACAGCTTCGGACAAACACACTTGGCCTTTTATTATATAGGATGGCTATGCAATGATAACATCAGAAGTAAACCATAGAATTAGTAGCCTAAGCTACCTAAAGGTTGTATGCTAGATAGGAATTCAATTCTACCGAGATTAAATGGGCTGGTTGTTTTTTGTTTTTGTTTTTAAAGGGCCAATAGGAAATTAATAGAAGAGACATAGATGATTAAATTAGCAACATTGAATGTTGGGGTATAAATTCCCCAGTTAAAAGAAAGGCAATCATAACATAGTTGAGAAAACTTAATATTGACATTGTGTGTCTCCAAGAAACACATTTAATAGATATTGAACATGAAAACCTAAAACAAAATTGGGCGAAATAAGTATACTGCTCCTCTTTCAAAAAATCAGCTAGAGGAGTAGCGATATTATTCAATAAAAAGATTAATAAGGTCAAAATAGATAAGCAAGGATGGTATGCAGTTATTTTAATGACAGCAGAGGAGAAAGAGTTACTAATTTGTAATATGTATGGCGCGAATAAAAAAGATTGAAAATTCAGGGATAATATCCAAAAATAATTAATGAAATATATTAATTATGATATTAAAATAGCGGGTGATTTTAATCTAACTCCAAAACCAATACTAGATAGAACTAATAGAAGACCAAAAGGAAATCCTACCAACAAAGAAGATAAATATGAGGAAAAAAATGATAAACGATATATGTGATACATTAGGGGGAGAATATGGAGAATTACCAATCCTGACAGTCTGGAATATACTCACATATCTAGAGTACATAATATATCTTCAAGAATTTATTTTTTCTTAACCTCTAAAATTTTTAGTAGTAAATTATCAGAAGTGGAAATAAGTGAGAAGTTAATCTCAGATCATGCTCCAGTAACAATGATACTCAACCGGACAGTCAGGAAAAAGAGAAACAGATTTTATTATCCAAATTACCTCAATAACTCCTTAAAATTTAGGAAATACCTAGAAGTAAAATGGAGTGAATATAAAGAAAATAATAAACAGCATATAAACAACTCACAAATATTCTGGGAAATGGCAAAATCTGTAATAAAAGCTGATATAACATCCTATGTCATTAGCAATAATAAGCAAAGAAAAACCACTGAAAAAAAAAATAACTGAACAATTGACAACGGCCTATGCAGATTATAGACAGGTTCCCTTAAAAAATAATCAATTAAAATATTTTCAAATTATAAAGCAAAGAGATGACTATGCCATCGAGCAGACCCAGTTAGAAATGAAACGCAATATGGGAAAATACTATAGATGGGGTAACCGATCAGGAAAACTACTGGCAGCAGCAGTAAAACCCCAGAAAACTAATAATAAAATCTTGGCTATGAAGGACAAAGATAAAATAATGGAAGATACAGAATCAATTTTGGACATATTTACAAATTATTATGAAAAGTTATATGAGACAGAAAAAAGTGAGAAAAGCAACGACAATATCCTATGGGAGAAAATTAAATTGCCCAAAATAACAAAAGATCAACAAGACAAACTTAACTCAGCGATAGAAAGAGACAAGATAAATAAGGCCATTCAAAATTTACCAGTGGCCAAAGCAGCAGGACCCGATGGGTTACCATCAGATTTTTATAAAATATTAGCAAGTAAAGTAATCGATCCTCTGTATAATATTTATACAAATATATATAATGGAGAAGGAACAATATCACAATTATTCAAAGCTGCCAAAACAGTAGTTATCCCAAAAGAAGGCAAATATCCAACATTGCCGCAGTGATATAGACCTCTGTCTCTAATTTCCTCCTTGTAGTACTCCATATAGAGGTTAGCAAGGAAGGCACAACGTTCAAACCCATTGCGGTTCCATTTACTTGACAATAGTAGTTGTTCTCAAATCTGAAGTAGTTCAGTCGGAGACTCTAATAGGAATCCCATAGGAGGTCCCACATATGGGTATCTGGTAAGTGCCCTGGCCACCATCTTAATACCCTCCTGTTGTGGTATTACCGTATATAGACTGGTTACATCAGCCATAACCAATATCCATTCATCATCCATTTTTAATCCCTTTAGCTTGACTATGAGGTCTAAGGAATCCCTCACATATGACCTCATATTCTTAACATTATGGAGTTACTAACCGAGACGATTGGTCTCCCTGGCGGGTACGTCTGGTTCTTATCCACCTTAGGCAGGGTATAGAGTATCGGGCATTTAGGGTAATCAACCAATAGAAACTCCCCTATTTTCTCATCTATGAAGCCTTGTGGTACTCCCGCTAGTACCAGGGTTTTGATCTCCTTCTGCCACTCTTTCACCGGATTTCTCTGTAAAAGTTGGTATGTAGAGATGTCACTTAATTGTTGGATAATCTCTGTTCTGTAGTATTCATAATTCATTAGATCCATCGCTCCCCCCTTATCCGCTGGGCGGATGATGATCTTGGGGTCTGTGGCAGTGATTTGATCGCAAGGGTCTCCTCCTTCATCAGATTGTTCTTAAATTTATGTACAGGTAATTCCTTGATATCTTTACCATCCAATCGGGAGTATGTCTTAATACTTGAATTATAGCTTGGTCTTGCAAAACTGTGTGCTTGTTTCAGAGGTTAATTTACTGCTGAAGTGTTCCCTTAGTCTGAGGGATATTTGAATTTTTTGTTGGTCTACCCATACCTCAAATGGATCACTAAGTTTGGTGGGTAAAAAATTTAGCCCTTTGTTAAGGAGCCTCATTTCCAGATCCATCAGCTGGTGGTCACTGATGTTGATGACCAGGTTCTTATCCATTGATGTCTTTAAAGGGGTCAGTGGGGGAATGGAGGTCTGCCTCTGACCACCCCTTCTTGGATGTGGCCACTTCTTCCTCTCACTTCTGATGATGGTGTAGATGCCTGTGTAGCAGGTGGAGTATCAGAATCTGTGCCGGAACTAGTGTCAATGGTTTGGCGGTTCCTTCTTGTATAGTACATGGGGCGTCTCTGTCTTCTAGGCATATATCCTCTTGATCCCCCTTCACCACCAGCTATCCACCTGTAAACTGTTTTGTCTTTATAGTCTTCTGTGACCGTCGCAAATTTCCTGTTTTTAAAGGATATAAGGGCCTCTTTGTATTCCTTGATCTGCATCTGTAGTTGGTTCAGCCAATCAGTACTGGTGTCAACCTCTAGTTTCTGGGTGTTAGTTTCATATTTGTATATTTCAATTTTAATCTTCTCCAGCTGTTTTCTGATCTCTTCGGTAACTAGCAATATGAGATCTAAAGAACATTTATTTAAAATGGCACACCATTTTTTACAGAATTCTACATTCCCTCTCCCAATTATGGGAGAATTCGGAATCCCCGTGGTATCATTTTTTTTCGGTGATAATCCGACAGATAAATACCATGTAGTTTCAGGTCTAGTTCTTTTTCCTTTAACTTCAATAAAGTCAGGAAGATCAAATTACTGGATTCTGTATTAGAGTGTGTTTCCTCCTCCTGTTCAAACAAGATGCGTGCAGCATCAATGTCTGTAAATGTCAAAGTTTGGGTGTCCTCTAAGCAAATATGTGGGACTTCCTATGGGATTCCTATTAGAGTTCCTAGAATTAAGTCTCCGGCTGAACTACTTCAGATTTAAGGACAACTACTATTGTCAAGTAAATGGAACCGCAATGGGTTCAAAAGTTGCGCCTTCCTTTGCCAACCTCTATATGGAGTACTACGAGGAGGAAATTATGAGGGCATTTGACAAGAAAGAGGTGGTAGTATACCAACGCTACATTGATGACCTCTTTATGATATGGGCAGGAACTAAGGAGACACTACTAAACTGGTTTACGGAACTTAACAACCTCAAACATCCCATACAGTTTAAAGTGAATTGTAGCCAGAAGAAAGTGGAATTCCTAGACCTATTTATCTATAGAGATGGTGAGGGTCTGGGGACCACTCTGTACCAGAAACCGACAGACAGAAATTCTGTCCTCCATGCGCAGAGTTGTCATTCTACTTCCCTACTCAGAGCAATACCACACGGCCAAATGTCAAGGGTTAATCGTAACAACAGTGATGTATCAAATAAAAACTCCCGACTCCAAGATATGGCAAGAAAATGTATTGAAAGGGGATACAAATGTGAATACCTGTTGGATTGTATAAAGGAACAGGAGAAACCAACAGTAGTGAAAACAAAGGAGCCTAATAATCGAATGACTTTTGTCACAAAATATTGCCCCGATATGAAGAACATCGGACATAACATCAAAGAGCATTGGCATATTATCCAGAGTGACCCAACTTTATCATTCAAGGAGTGGGACAGCCCTAGGGTGGGCTTCAAGAGAAACCAAAATTTGAGAGATCAACTGGTCTTAACAGACCCTGCACACTGTTATGTTAAATCCACCTGGCTGAAAGGTTCCAAGAAGGGTTGCTATCATTGCATAGGATGTACAACATGCAACGCCATGATCCCGGGTCCTACATTTCACCACCCTGATACCAATCAGAAATTCTATGTACAACATAACCTGACGTGCACAACAACCTATGTAGTCTATATGATCAACTGTCCTTGTGGACTCTTCTACATAAGAGAGAGGGCAGACGATGCACGTACGCGCATGGCCAACCACAGGTCCTCCATCAGAGCTGCAATCAAGAATGGAAAAAGTGACCAACCAGTGGGCCATCATTTTGCCACAAGTGGACACACAGTACAGGACCTACACTTTAGGCTAATTGATCATGTGCTCCTATCACCCAGGGGAGGTGACAGACACCAAAAATTTCACCAAATGGAGTCCAAATGGATCTTCAAACTTAACACATTATGCCCTAATGGACTAAATGTCAGCTTGGACTGGCACTGCTTTTTATAAAGTAATGACCTGAAGATGCCAATATTGAAGGATGCTCTGCTAGGGACGTATTGTTAGCATGGAGCGATATGATATACCATGAAGAATATATCATGAAGAAATTACCAAATCATCAGGCAGTGAAGATGAAAACCACTAAGGAGGGCCTTCTAATATACTGGACTATTAAAATGAATGCTCCTCCAGAAATATTTAAGGACCTGAAATATACGGGAGTACCATAATCCTGAGAGTACACAGTCCATAACTTATGAGAGACACGTTTCCATTCTATTGCAATGAATTACTTGAGATGCTGTAGGGTAGTACATTATAGCTATAACCACAGGATTGGGCCCCTTAATAACTTTTTCATTTAATTCATCTAATTCACTTATTTCATTTAATTAATCTAATTCACTTAATTCATATGTATGGCTTCCCTCTAGAGTCACGCTAGTCAATAATTCTTTTACAAATACGGTATGCTTTATTAAAGGATTGACACTTTTTTTCCTAGGAGGTAGGGTTAGAGCATTCATTTTATGGGCTTGCTAAAGCAATACTTTGCTATAATGTATCCATTAGGATTATTTTTACTTGGTTCTCCTTTGATTTTTAATTTGTTTCTCTTTTGAGTTCTAATGTTTGTTTTATTCTGTTCAGTTATCTAGTGCTTTCTGTATTTATTTATTTTGCTCACAATGTGTCCTTTTTTTTTTTTTTTTTTTAATATTTTTTTTTTATTGAGGTTTTGTAGAACCAACATATAACATAGTACGCCATATTGATAACAGGATAGAGTACAAAATGAAGCGAAACATTTCAGCAGTATTATACAAAATCAATATTAGGCTAATGTAACCTCAGTTTTTCAATAAGATAGCATAAATGACTGATCATCCAATAACATCTTTAGTGTCGATAGAACATAATTATAAAGAGTAGCGAAGAATGTGCATATAATAGGGGGGGGGGGGAATTCAGCGGGTAAGCACCGCTATACATATAGGAAAAAGGGTGGAGGGCGGAGCTGTAGATAGATGTAGGTAATTCAAGGTACATGGCGGGGTCAATTTTCATTCTACCACAAGCAACTAATTTCGAGTCCATAGGGGTATGCGTCAGCAGGGGTTAGTATTATATATAGGTTAGTGACTGATGTGGACGCATATTCAAATAGTAAGGGGATTTCGAAACATATGGGTTTACTGTATAACTAGTTGGCTATATGCTGTAATGATGGTTCTAACCATGTGCCCATGCAATAATTACTAAACCTAAATATACATAGGTGGGGTGCCAAAAATAGAGAAACGAGAGGTCATCAATAATGTACATGTTCAGATACCGATTTATGAAACATAGTGGTTTTCATCTTCACTGCCTGATGATTAGATTAAGGGTAAACTCCAGCAGGAAATGCCCAAATAATCTACCTAAATCTGCAGTAATTGCTTACGTATGGAACCTATTGTACTAGTATATCATCAGGGAAAGATAACAGATAATAACTAAAATATCTGCACATTGTACAGACTGCCCAGTCGTTCGGTTGAGTTAATAAGTGTGGGTACCATACACATTATTTTGTCCAAGGGTCATATTGAACTAGTGTTCTAAATATCATAATCTACAGCCATCAGTACCATCTTAGTCAGAGGTGGCAAAGGATAGACACGTACAAAACAGCCAACCTCCTTTAGAATTAGGAAACCTCTATAGTCAAGTATGATTGTCACGTTATGTTGGTTCGTGAGATTTGATAGAAAGTAGATTGGGCTTAATGAGAACTGACCTGCTGGGGGTATACAATATCAGAGATGATGGTCTTGAGTAGTTTTAAACTGCTTATTCATATCAAGGCCTTAATTGTAACGGTTATATTTAAAAGCCCATATCCTGAGGAGATATAATAAACTGTCCTCGCAATACATGAGACTTGGGTGAATGTAAAGCTAGTTAATAACCTTTTTTTTTATTTTTTTTACTAAGTATAATCTCCTAATTCTCAGGTTATTTACTCATCATGTGGAGCATTACCTATTGCAAGATAGAGATCCAGTAAAATCCAACAGTGAGGGCAATGTGGTTGAATAATTGAGATAAACCTAATTCACGTTTGGACAATCCCTGTTTGGGGGTCAGGGGTGATTCACCCAACTCCTAATTTCCCAGAGTCTCGATTAGGTTTGCAAACAACAATGTCATCCTAATGATGCTACATAGAGGGTGGGATCAATACAACACACCAGAAACTGTATAGTGAAGAATGTCTCCATATAAATATAGATAGCCTATTTGTGTTAAGCAACCTAAGACTTGATATATATAGCTGCTTATGTAACATGTGAAATAATGGCAGATGACTATGATTGTATATGAACACAGACCATAAACGAGGTTTACTCCATTTTGGACCCTGAGGAAGTGTGGTGACTTACATTAAATTAGTAATGTTTAGTTATTTTAGGCATGATTTACAGGACGCCATTGCGGCCCCCAACAGCGCCCCACATGTACAAAATATGTTAGTACAAGCTAACTGATGGCATCAACACATTAACTAGACTCTATCTGACTACCATATAAGCACTATAACCCACCTGTGCATCAGATATGTATGCTGAACCCCATTGCTTACTCTGTGTTCCAGCTGCAGCATCTTCATGTTGTGTAAATATGAGCTAGACTATTAAGTGCATACTAAACTTACCCATGTTACAAACAGACAGACATAAAGTATAACAGAACTTGTAAAGGTAATAGAGCTAGATTACCAGGAGTATATTTGTTGACTATTACTCTATTTCCCCCAACATCATAAAATTTAAAGGCAAACAAACATGGTAAGGTGGCTAAGATACATCACCAAACAACATTAAAAATTGGGGAATAAACAGGAAACTTGTTGCAGTATGAGCATAGTCCCACATACGTTAATAGTTCTTAATGTCAGCCACTGCCGCTTTTCTGAGGATATCTCACATTAGGTTCGATAGGAAGTGAGAAAGGCAGTTTGTAAACGTTCCATATCGGCTGTGTGCCATTCACAACAGACAACCATTGTTTGCCCCTGTGGCCCTCATCTTGCTGTACATTGAGCGCTTCACTTATGATTTTAGGTGATTTTAAAGTGTTCCTAAGGGCACAATTGTTCCAGATACAGTTTTCCAAAAATTAAGGAAGCAGCAAAGTGAACATTTCTAAGGGTTAACTTTATATTGAAGATGCGATACAGTTCCACATCAACCCCTCAGCTCTGACTGAACAGTAATAAGCGATAATGTTACATTTTAAGGGCATTGTGCCAACGGCATATCCAAATATCAAGATGACTTCATCCATCTTATCTCCGTGCAGCAGCATAGAATATCCCCGGTAAACTCGTGTATGGGTTACAGTCACAGTCTGTTTATTACACCCCATTTGGCTGTGTAATGTCTCTCCCAGTGGTGGTGGTGTTCTGTTCACCCAGTGCCGCTGAAGACCTCCAATTACCCGACACCCAAACAACACCAATTACCAAGCAGCCCGGTACACCGGAGGCTCAAACTGCTCATCAGCACTGACCGAGTTCTACCCGGTATTGAGACATGCCTCGTTAAATCACATGTGTTTGCAGAAGGACAGCGCGATATTATTATAGCGCCGTGATATCCAGTGATGCCAGGAGAGCCCTGAGATTTCAGATTCCCGGAACACACGGGAGCCATAGACCGTTCTGAGTATAGACTAGTGGCGCGGGGTACCGGGCCCATACAGGTAACAGACAAAAAACCCCGATCTTCACTTTTCGCTAGTGTAGGAATATGTGCTGTCTTCTCCACCGGCTGACTATCGACAAGTGCTTCTGCCGCTGGGAGCAGTGCAATCGTCGGCCACGGTTCAGTGTGTCCTGGGAGGATTCCATTTTGAAACGCCAGGCTTTGAGGTCTCTTCTCGGTGAGGGTAGCAATCTCGTTGTTAGGCAAGGCTGGCAAAACTCTGACTTTACCCCTGCACGCTGTGACAAGATCCTCATAGTGATCATCCAGCTTAGCATGTAAGTGTTCAAGTAAGGACCGCAGTGTGAGGCAGGGAGTCTCCATGTTCAAGCAGCACAGAAGGCCGCAATCCCCTGCACCCTCTGCACTTGATCTTATAGCGATGGTAGAGATAATCGTTTCTGGGAAAATGCTAGTAAAGTTCAGTGTAGACTAGAGACTATTAGGAGGCTGTTAATAAAGTAGTTAACCTAGTATTAAGAAATAGGTAGCCTCTTTAGATTATTTGTGATCAGAGCTCCAGATATTAGCGACCTTCCATATTGGCAGTTGGCTCCGCCCCCCACAATGTGTCCTTTTTGATATATGTATCTCCTATGTCTGTTTTTTATGTATATCTAATAGTATGTTTTCATAATGTGTCCTTTGCCTTCTATCCCCTAGGTCTGTTTTTCTAGTGTTGAGCCCATATAACATTACACATATTCTCCTTTTCAGGGCTAAGTATTATATGACCTGACATAGGAGACACAGACACTTGCTGATCCCTATGTGGCGTGTACACTGTTTTTGTTTTGCTACGGCCCTTGACAGTGACGTCATCAACTTGGGACGGAGGATACCGTGAGGCTGCACCCTGCTGGCATAGGAGGAATGGAACTGTTTGCAGCTACGTATCCTTACTATGGCTACACCGTTTTCTCCTTCTTCTCTTATTCTGGGTAAATTCTCTAAATAGTAATGAGATGAAGCCTGAAATAAGGCTTTTATATATACGCTCCTGACAATAAGTCCATTGAATTGTTATGGGGGCATTTTTGAGCTCCATGCTGCTGGATACATATGTCGATACACCTTGCAAATTGACACAATATGCAGTTTATTTAATGCATTCACTAAATTCTGTTTCTACACTTGCTTATTTAAGTGATCAATATAGTTGTACTTGCTATGTTGATTTGTAGACCTATGTACTATTTAGCAATACACTGCTATTTAAGATATTATGCACTATATAGATGATGAATGCTTTTCTTATATGATATGCATCTATCAATGTTAATGTTTTGAGGGTTGCCATGACTACGGTTTTGGCGCAATATCACTTCACAGTGGAAGGGGTTGGTCTGCTTAAAAAGCCACTTGGTGGTAATGTTTGTTTGTCTGAGGAAGGGGAGTGCGTCCCCGAAACGTCACGCTTATTTCATTAAATACACTTTGAAAAGACCAGTGAGTGCCTTCATATATCTTGTATATTTAATCCGCTGGCCCCTTGGCAGCTGTTTATTAGGTGAGAGTGCTCCTTTTTAGACTTAACATATAAGCTATATATATATATATATATATATATATATATATATATATATATATACACACACACACACATACATATATATACATCTTTAGCAATGTATCTGTATGTATCTCAATGTTAAATTCTTTTGGCGGCTTTTTTTTTTTTTTTAACACCTGAGATCTCATATCTTTTAACCCTTATAACTTTTATGTGCAATATTTTTATTTAATATTTTTTTATTAGAAAGTGCTATTATGAGTGTAACTGTACTTTGTAATGTATTTTTGAAGTGTATTGTGCAACTTTTACATTTTGCAAAACAGTTAACCACACCTCTGAAATTGCGGTAATGATTCTAGCGTAAATCACCCACAACTTGTAATATCAGCACAATTAAAATGTAGCACAAACGACCGTGAAAGCCCTCGCAAAATAATTTGCGCTCCACTTGTAATCTAGCCCTTAATGTTTGAATAGTAATTTTCATTGTGCTTTTTTCTCTCCGTTTACCACACCTATAATATATACCGTAACCTTTACATGATACAAATAAAAATGTATATACAAATAATTATAAGAATAGGCTAGCCTACATCAAATGAACTAAGGTTTCATATAGCTGAGACGTGAGAATATACTATTGTTATCCTATATTGTTATGTCATTCATTAATCCATGGAGCTCTCCGAATCTTAGCTAACCTGCATTCTAGGAGAGCATAAGAGTAATAAAGATTTGTTTCACTTGTGAGTTCTTTCACATATTGATGAATATAGGTAAGAAAATTATGATAAACAAAATCATAAGTTTTATATGTTCAAAATGTATATAACAACTAATAGTTTCTCAGTATATGATATTTAAACCTGTGGGTTCTTGGGCTATTCATGTACTATTCTGTACCATGGCAAAACAATGTAGATAGTGTATGACAAATAAAGAGGCTCTGTGTAATGCCACAGTGAAATTTCCAGAGTAAGATGTGCCAGATAAAGAATGCCACAGAGAAATATCCAGAGAGCCAGAAGTAAGATGTGCCAGATAAAGAGTGCCACAGAGAAATATCCAGAGTCCCAGATAAAGAGTGCCACAGAGAAATATCCAGAGTCCCAGATAAAGAGTGCCACAGAGAAATATCCAGAGTGCCAGATAAAGAATGCCACAGAGAAATATCCAGAGTGCCAGAAGTAAGATGTGCCAGATAAAGAGTGCCACAGAGAAATATCCAGAGTCCCAGATAAAGAGTGCCACAGAGAAATATCCAGAGTCCCAGATAAAGAGTGCCACAGAGAAATATCCAGAGTAAGATGTGCCAGATAAAGAGTGCCACAGAGAAATATCCAGAGTGCCAGAAGTAAGATGTGCCAGATAAAGAGTGCCACAGAGAAATATCCAGAGTGCCAGAAGTAAGATGTGCCAGATAAAGCGTGCCACAGAGAAATATCCAGAGTGCCAGAAGTAAGATGTGCCAGATAAAGAGTGCCACAGAGAAATACCCAGAGTGCCTGAAGTAAGATGTGCCAGATAAAGAGTGCCACAGAGAAATATCCAGAGTGCCAGAAGTAAGATGTGCCAGATAAAGAGTGCCACAGAGAAATATCCAGAGTGCCAGAAGTAAGATGTGCCAGATAAAGAGTGCCACAGAGAAATACCCAGAGTGCCTGAAGTAAGATGTGCCAGATAAAGAGTGCCACAGAGAAATACCCAGAGTGCCTGAAGTAAGATGTGCCAGATAAAGAGTGCCACAGAGAAATATCCAGAGTGCCAGAAGTAAGATGTGCCAGATAAAGAGTGGCACAGAGAATTATCCAGAGTGCCAGAAGTAAGATGTGCCAGATAAAGAGTGCCACAGAGAAATATCCAGAGTCCCAGATAAAGAGTGCCACAGAGAAATATCCAGAGTCCCAGATAAAGAGTGCCACAGAGAAATATCCAGAGTGCCAGAAGTAAGATGTGCCAGATAAAGAGTGCCACAGAGAAATATCCAGAGTCCCAGATAAAGAGTGCCACAGAGAAATATCCAGAGTCCCAGATAAAGAGTGCCACAGAGAAATATCCAGAGTGCCAGAAGTAAGATGTGCCAGATAAAGAGTGCCACATAGAAATATCCAGAGTCCCAGATAAAGAGTGCCACAGAGAAATATCCAGAGTGCCAGAAGTAAGATGTGCCAGATAAAGAGTGCCACATAGAAATATCCGGAGTGCCAGATAAAGAGTGCCACAGAGAAATATCCAGAGTGCCAGAAGTAAGATGTGCCAGATAAAGAGTGCCACAGAGAAATATCCAGAGTGCCAGATAAAGAGTGCCACAGAGAAATATCCAGAGTGCCTGAAGTAAGATGTGCCAGATAAAGAGTGCCACATAGAAATATCCAGAGTGCCAGATAAAGAGTGCCACATAGAAATATCCAGAGTGCCAGAAGTAAGATGTGCCAGATAAAGAGTGCCACAGAAAAATATCCAGAGTGCCAGAAGTAAGATGTGCCAGATAAAGAGTGCCACAGAGAAATATCCAGAGTGCCAGAAGTAAGATGTGCCAGATAAAGAGTGCCACAGAGAAATATCCAGAGTCCCAGATAAAGAGTGCCACAGAGAAATATCCAGAGTCCCAGATAAAGAGTGCCACAGAGAAATATCCAGAGTGCCAGAATAAGATGTGCCAGATAAAGAGTGCCACAGAGAAATATCCAGAGTGCCAGATAAAGAATGCCACAGAGAAATATCCAGAGTGCCAGAAGTAAGATGTGCCAGATAAAGAGTGCCACAGAGAAATATCCAGAGTCCCAGATAAAGAGTGCCACAGAGAAATATCCAGAGTCCCAGATAAAGAGTGCCACAGAGAAATATCCAGAGTAAGATGTGCCAGATAAAGAGTGCCACAGAGAAATATCCAGAGTGCCAGAAGTAAGATGTGCCAGATAAAGAGTGCCACAGAGAAATATCCAGAGTGCCAGATAAAGCGTGCCACAGAGAAATATCCAGAGTGCCAGAAGTAAGATGTGACAGATAAAGAGTGCCACAGAGAAATATCCAGAGTGCCAGAAGTAAGATGTGACAGATAAAGAGTGCCACAGAGAAATATCCAGAGTGCCAGAAGTAAGATGTGACAGATAAAGAGTGCCACAGAGAAATATCCAGAGTGCCTGAAGTAAGATGTGCCAGATAAAGAGTGCCACATAGAAATATCCAGAGTGCCTGAAGTAAGATGTGCCAGATAAAGAGTGCCACAGAGAAATACCCAGAGTGCCTGAAGTAAGATGTGCCAGATAAAGAGTGCCACAGAGAAATACCCAGAGTGCCTAAAGTAAGATGTGCCAGGTAAAGAGTGCCACAGAGAAATACCCAGAGTGCCTGAAGTAAGATGTGCCAGGTAAAGAATGCCACAGAGAAATATCCAGAGTGCCTGAAGTAAGATGTGCCAGATAAAGAGTGCCACAGAGAAATATCCAGAGTGCCAGAAGTAAGATGTGCCAGATAAAGAGTGCCACAGAGAAATATCCAGAGTAAGATGTGCCAGATAAAGAGTGCCACAGAGAAATATCCAGAGTCCCAGATAAAGAGTGCCACAGAGAAATATCCAGAGTGCCAGAAGTAAGATGTGCCAGATAAAGAGTGCCACATAGAAATATCCAGAGTCCCAGATAAAGAGTGCCACAGAGAAATATCCAGAGTGCCAGAAGTAAGATGTGCCAGATAAAGAGTGCCACATAGAAATATCCAGAGTGCCAGATAAAGAGTGCCACAGAGAAATATCCAGAGTGCCAGAAGTAAGATGTGCCAGATAAAGAGTGCCACAGAGAAATATCCAGAGTGCCAGATAAAGAGTGCCACAGAGAAATATCCAGAGTGCCAGAAGTAAGATGTGCCAGATAAAGAGTGCCACAGAGAAATATCCAGAGTGCCAGATAAAGAGTGCCACAGAGAAATATCCAGAGTGCCAGATAAAGAGTGCCACAGAGAAATATCCAGAGTGCCTGAAGTAAGATGTGCCAGATAAAGAGTGCCACATAGAAATATCCAGAGTGCCAGATAAAGAGTGCCACATAGAAATATCCAGAGTGCCAGAAGTAAGATGTGCCAGATAAAGAGTGCCACAGAGAAATATCTAGAGTGCCAGAAGTAAGATGTGCCAGATAAAGAGTGCCACAGAGAAATATCCAGAGTGCCAGAAGATGTGCCAGATAAAGAGTGCCACAGAGAAATATCCAGAGTGCCTGAAGTAAGATGTGCCAGATAAAGAGTGCCACAGAGAAATATCCAGAGTGCCAGAAGTAAGATGTGCCAGATAAAGAGTGCCACAGAGAAATATCCAGAGTGCCAGAAGTAAGATGTGCCAGATAAAGAGTGCCACAGAGAAATATCAAGAGTGCCAGAAGTAAGATGTGCCAGATAAAGAGTGCCACAGAGAAATATCCAGAGTGCCAGAATTAAGATGTGCCAGATAAAGAGTGCCACAGAGAAATATCAAGAGTGCCAGAAGTAAGATGTGCCAGATAAAGAGTGCCACAGAGAAATATCCAGAGTGCCAGAAGTAAGATGTGCCAGATAAAGAGTGGCACAGAGAATTATCCAGATAAGGAGTGGTACATCTTATAGAGAGTATAGCAGTGAAATTATACCGTGGCTTAAAGGGACATTCAAATGCAACAAATCCAATGCTCTCATTCAATATGCATTACTGACTCAAGCTTACTAGGTCTTTAACTCCCAGTTCTACTTCAGAACTTCAAGGCTTGTGATTACCAAGCAGTACTTATGAGTTTAACTCCTTTGTGGGGCTTAAACATATAGAGCCAGATTAAAACTTGAGTGATACTGATTTTATGCAGTACGTTAAAGTGCTCAGCCTCCTGCAAGCAATATCACTGATTTTGGTATTACAAGTCATGGCTTTTAACTTGTTCACAGCTAAACTGTTACAGTGGCTACTAAGTGACTCCAGTCTACCTAAGCCCACTGTGATAAACACCTAAACCGCTAGACCCCAAAGTATATAACCTCTAAACTGTCACAATCACCTATCCAAATAACCCCCACTGCTAATACTGGCCACTAAATCTATAAACTGGCACAGCCAACTTACCGACATTGCAATTAACCGCACCATTAAAACTGCAAGACCTTCAACATAATTAACCCCTTATAAAACCTCCCAACTACCATTAATCCCTAAACCTCCGCAACCCCCATCACAATAAACCAGGCGGCTAAACCCCTCTAGTCTCTATTGACCCATAAACCACTACAAACTTCCAATGAGATGAAATCCTAACTGCAAACCCCCCACTTTTAAAAGCTGTTAACTCATATTAACCCCTAACTGGCATAGGCCACCAACCCACTAACCACCATCAAATTTAAATGCATAAGACTTGCAACATAATTAACCTCCCAACACATTAATTGCTCTTAACTCCTAAAACTTATCTACCCAAAAACAAGTCAATAACCCTCGATACTTAAAGGGACAGTCTACACCAGAATTTTTATTGTTTTAAAAGATAGATAATCCCTTTATTACCCATTCCCCAGTTTTGCATAACCAACACAGTTATAATAATATACTTTTAACCTCTGCGATTATCTTGTATCTAAGCCTCTGCAAACTGCCCCTTTTTTCAGTGCTTTTGACAGACTTGCAGTCTAGCCAATCAGTGCCTGCTCCCAGATAACTTCACGTGCACGAGCACAGTGTTATCTATATAAAATACGTGAACTAACACCCTCTGGTGGTGAAAAACTGTTAAAATGCAATCTGAAAGAGGTGGGCTTCAAGGTCTAAGAAATTAGCATATGAGCCTCCTAGGTTAAGCTTTCAACTAAGAATACCAAGAGAACAAAGCAAAATTGGTGATAAAAGTAAATTGGAAAATTGTTTAAAATGACATGCTCTATCTGAATCATGAAAGTTTATTTTGGCCTAGACTGTCCCTTTAAACTTTCATAATCACTTATGACCCATAAAACATCATAACCACCCAAAGCAAACCGTGACCATAAAAAACATCCAACTTCTAACCCTTGCTATTCACCCCTAGATGCCATAACACCCAATAAAAAAAAAAACTACATTATTAACCTCATAACTGCCACAACCCCAGTGCAAGATCTCACCACTATTAACCCCCCTAATACCATACCCTTATTGTTTAAAATCTACCCACAGTTTAACAACCTAATCACTACCCCATCAAGTAGACCTAGGCTGACCTCTACCCTAAGGTTACCCACCCAGACCCTTTCCTAATTGACGCCCAATTAAAATGCATCATCTGTAAGTATCACATCTAACATTTATATGTGTGTGAACATGTGAAGAAAAGTGCTAAAGGATGGTTTTTGTTTATATATTTGTTGTGTATGTCTATCACTAGAGCTGTACGGCTGTAGATTATTAGCCAGTGATCTCCTACCTCATGGAACAGTTGTCCACTTGCTTTTATTTCACAATCCCAGGAACTAAATATTTAGTACTAAATAATATTTGTTACATTTTTGAATAGTTCTCTTTCACATATATGCCAGGATATTGTTGCATTTAGTGTTGCCTTAAACTGAAAGCAAATCAGTGTACTTTAAAGGAACATGAAACTCAAAAATTTTCTTTCATGATTCTGATAGAGAATACAATTTTAAACAAGTTAATTATTTACTTCTATTATATAATTTGTTTCATTCTCTTGGTATCATTTGTTGAAGGAGCAGCAATGCACTACTGTTTTCTAACTAAACACATGGGTGAGCCAATGATAATCGGTATATACATGCATCCACCAATCAGCAGCTAGAACCGAGGTTCTTTACTGCTCCTGAGCTTGCCTAGATATACCTTTCAGCAAGTGATAACAAGAGAAAGAAGCAAATTAAATAATATAAATAAATTGGGAAGTTAATTAAAATTGCATTCTCTATCTAAATCATGAAAGAAAAAGTTTGTGTTTCATGACCCTTTAATGATTTTTAAATGTTATACTTAACAGATTTTTGGAATGATATTGATTAGGGCACACATCAAAAGAAAGGTGTCCCTGGTAGGTTACTGTGTCCCACCTGCTACAAAAATGTTTGTGATTGAGAAAGAAAAATGTATGAAATGGAAACAGAATTATGTATTACCCGAAGATACTCTTCAGAAGGTTGACCTCAGTTTGCGCTGTTCTTGGAGTACCCCCTGCATCCAAGATAAGTGCAGATAAAAAGTGTTTTGAGAGCTAAAACAGGAAGTATTTCTGAAACTTTTTAAAAAGAAATCTAAAAGAATTGTTTGATGAGACGATTCCGGCAGATTTAAACAGTGCCAAAACTGTCAACAGAAGAATATGACAGATTTTTTGAGGCTCTTAATAAAAGGTAGCACACATTTCTTTAACTCCTTAATGACCGCAGCACTTTTCCATTTTTTTGTCCGTTTGGGACCAAGGCTATTTTTAAATTTTTGCGGTGTTTGTGTTTAGCTGTAATTTTCCTCTTACTCATTTACTGTACCCACACATATTCTATACCGTTTTTCTCGCCATTAAATGGACTTTCAAAAGATACCATTATTTTCATCATATCTTATAATTTACTATAAAAAACATTATAAAATATGAGGAAAAAATGGAAAAAAACACACTTTTTCTGTTACACATCTACAACCACTAAACCACTAAACCACTAAAAAACACCCATGCTAAATAGTTTCTACATTTTGTCCTGAGTTTAGAAATACCCAATGTTTACATCTTCTTTGCTTTTTTGCAAGTTATAGGGCCATAAATACAAGTAGCACTTTGCTATTTCCAAACCACTTTTTTTCAAAATTAGCGCTAGTTACATTGGGACACTAATATCTTTCAGGAATCCCTGAATATCCATTGACATGTATATATATTTTTTTTTCAAAGACATCCCAAAGTATTGATCTAGGCCCATTTTGGTATATTTCATGCCACTATTTCACCGCCAAATGCGATCAAATAAAAAAAATTGTTCACTTTTTCACAAATTTTTTCACAAACTTTAGGTTTCTCACTGAAATTATTTACAAACAACTTATGCAATTATAGCATAAATGGTTGTAAATGCTTCTCTGGGATCCCCTTTGTTCAGAAATAGCAGACATATATGGCTTTGGCTTTGCTTTTTGGTAATTAGAAGGCTGCTAAATGCCACTGTGCACCACACGTGTATTATGCCCAGCAGTGAAGGGGTTAATTAGGGAGCATGTAGGGAGCTTCTAGGGTTAATTTTAGCTTTAGTGTAGTGTAGTAGACAACCCCAAGTATTGATCTAGGCCCATTTTGGTATATTTCATGCCACCATTTCACCGCCAAATGCGATCAAAGTAAAAAAAACGTTAATTTTTTCACAATTTTAGGTTTCTCACTGAAATTATTTACAAACAGCTTGTGCAATTATGGCACAAATGGTTGTAAATGCTTCTCTGGGATGCCCTTTGTTCAGAAATAGTAGACATATATGACTTTGGCGTTGCTTTTTGGTAATTAGAAAGTCGCTAAATGCTGCTGCGCATCACACGTGTATTATGGCTAGCAGTGAAGGGGTTAATTAGGTAGTTTGTAGGGAGCTTGCAGGGTTAATTTTAGCTTTAGTGTAGAGATCAGCCTCCCACCTGACACATCCCACCACCTGATCCCTCCCAAACAGCTCCCTTCTCTCCCCCACCCCACAATTGTCCCCGCCATCTTAAGTACTGGCAGAAAGTCTGCCAGTACTAAAATAAAAGTTTTTTTTTTTTTTTAAGAAAAAAAAAAAGCATATTTACATATGCTGTGTTTAGGATCCCCCCTTAACCCCAAACCTCCCTGATCCCCCCCAAAACAGCTCTCTAAGCCTCCCTCTCAGCCTTATTGGGGGCCATCTTGGGTACTGGCAGCTGTCTGCCAGTACCCAGTTTGAACAATAAAATGTTTATTTTTTTTATTTTTTTTCTGTTGTGTAGCTCAATCCCCCCCGCCCACAGACCAACCCCCACCACCTAAATCACACCTAAGGGGTTTTTTTTAACATTAAATGTCCCACATTTTTTCTGTAGTGTAGCGTTCCCACCTGCTCCCTCCCCGTGCACGCGCCCGCCCCCTCGTGCACGTGCGTGCTCCCGCGCGCTCCCCCGGACTTACCCGCCCACGATCCCGCCCCCGCTCCACATGACCAGGGCCATCGATGGCCGCCACCCACCTCCCACACCGGCTCCCACCCACCAACGATACCGGCCATCGATGTCTGGTGCAGAGAGGGCCACAGAGTGGCTCTCTCTGCATCGGATGGCCGTAAAAGGTTATTGCAGGATGCCTCCATATCGAGGCATCACTGCAATAACCGGAAAGCAGCTGGAAGCGAGCAGGATCGCTTCCAGCTGCTTTCCACACCGAGGACGTGCAGGGTACGTCCTCAGGCGTTAACTGCCTTTTTACTGAGGACGTACCCTGCACGTCCTCGGTCGTTAAGGGGTTAAGAGCCTCGATTAATCTGTCATACAGGACGTAGCAAACAAATAAGACAAAGTTACATTTCTCAGTCTATTACTAAGTGCCTGGTCCCGGAACAAAATCAGCAAGGAAGTAACTGAATTTCATGAACTGAAATTCGAGAACAGGTTTAATAAGTGTGAGAGAATTCCAGGTACAATTTTACATTTTTTAGGCAGTAACAAAGAGTACTATCAGATGCTTCTTTACATCTGCATTACAAAAGTTTGAAGAACATGCAGTGATGAAATTTGTCCCCTGATCCTACGGAATAATGACTCTTGTCTCTATAAGGACCAGTGGTGATTAGGCTTGACTAAGGACATCAGAGATGAAAACGGTGATGTTTTTGTAAAACCTGGACCAAGAACATCATTTAAAGGGATAGATTTATCATAGTGCGAGCGGACATGATACGATGTAGGATATCATGTCCTATGCAAATCGATAAATGCTGACAACATACGCTGTCGGCATTTATCATTGCACCAACCCCCTGCAGATTCGCGGCCAATCGGCCACTAGCAGAGGGTGTCAATCAACCCGATCGTATTCCCCTAAACCACTAAACTGCCGGCCCCCCACATCGTAAAACACTGAATTAAACTATTAACCCCCTAACTTTAAATTAAAATTACAATATAACTATCTTTAAATAAATAAAAACGTATCTGTGAAATAAAAAATAAATAAATTTAAACTATAAATTAACCTAACATAACTATTCTAATAAAATTAAAAAACTACCAATTAAAAATCCTAAATTACATGATTAAAAAAACCTAACACTACGAAAAAATTAAAAACCTAAATTACAGATTATAATAAACACTAAAATTACGAAAAATAAAAAAAACCTCTAAGATTACAAAAAATAATAACTGAAATTATCAAAAATAAAAACAATTACACCTAATCTTATAGCCCTATAAAATTAAAAAGCCCCCAAAAATAAAAACACCCCCTAACCTACAATAAACTACCAATAGCCTTTAAAATGGCCTTTTGTAGGGCATTGTGCTAAGTTGAACAGCTCTTTTACCTAGAAAAAAAATACAAAGTCCCCCGAACAGTAAAACCGACCACCCAACCAACCCCCCCAAAAAAACTTAAGTCTAAAAAAATCCTAAGCTACCCATTGCCCCATAAAGGGTCATTTGCCCTTAAAAGGGCATTCAGCTCTTTTACACTGCCCTTAAAAGGACATTCAGCTCTTTTACACTGCCCACAAAAGCCCTAATCTAAAAAAAAAACACCGCAAAACATAAAAAATAAACCTAACATTAACCCCAGAAAATCTACTCACAGTTCCTAAAGTTCGGTCATCCATCCTCATCCAGACGGCAAGAAGTTTTTATCCAGGCGGCGACACCTTCATCCATCTCGGGGACGTCTTCTATCTTCATCCCGGTGGCGCGGAGCAGAGCTATTCTGGGTGGCAAAGACATCCTGCGCGCAGTGTCCTCTTCATATGATCACCGCCGAACACTGAAGTTGAATGCAAGGTACCCGTTTCAAAATGGCATACCTTGCATTCCTATTGGCTGATTTGATTCTTCAAAGCCAAATCAGCCAATCGGATTTTAGTAGCTCTCATCTTATTGCCTGTCGCTGTCTGGATGAGGAATTCTCATCCTATTGGCTATCGCGACCTGGATTAAGACTTCTCGCCACCTGGATGAGGATGGGTGACCGGACTTCAGGAACTGTGAGTAGATTTTCTGGGGTTAGTGTTAGCTTTATTTTTTGGGGTGGTTTTTAGATTAGGGCTTTAATGGGCAGTGTAAAAGAGCTGAATGCCCTTTTAAAGGCAGTGTAAAAGAGCTGAATGCCCTTTAAAGGGCAATGCCCATACAAATGCCCCTTTAGGGGCAATGGGTAGTTTAGGATTTTTTTAGACTTAGGTTTTATATTTCGGGGCGTTGGTTAGGTGGGGGGTTTTACTGTTGGGGGGACTTTGTATTTTTTTTCTAGGTAAAAGAGCTGTTTAACATAGGGCAATGCCCTACAAAAGGCCATTTTAAGGGATTTTATTTTTTGGGGTGTTTTCTTTTTTTAGATTAGGGCTTTAATGGGCAGTGTAAAAGAGCTGAATGCCCTTTAAAGGGCAATGCCCATACAAATGCCCCTTTAGGGGCAATGGGTAGTTTAGGATTTTTTTAGACTTAGGTTTTTCTATTTTAAGGCATTGGTTAGGTGGGGGGTTTTACTGTTGGGGGGACTTTGTATTTTTTTTCTAGGTAAAAGAGCTGTTTAACATAGGGCAATGCCCTACAAAAGGCCATTTTAAGGGATATTGGTAGTTTATTGTAGGTAAGGGGGTGTTTTAATTTTGGGGGGGCTTTTTATTTTTATAGGGCTATTAGATTAGGTGTAATTGTTTTTATTTTTGATAATTTCGTTTATTATTTTTTGTAATTTTAGTGTTTTTATTATTTTTTGTAATCTTAGATTTTTAAATTTTTTTGTAGCATTAGTTTATTTATTTTACATTTGTAATTTAAGTTTTTAATTTTTTCGTAGTGTTAGTTTTTTTTAATCATGTAATTTAGGATTTTTTATTTTATTAGAATAATTATGTTAGGTTAATTTATAGTTTAAACTTACTTTTTTTTATTTCACAGGTAAGTTTTTGTTTATTTAAATATAGTTATATTGTAATTTAGATTTAAAGTTAGGGGGTGTTAGGTTCAGGGGTTAATAGTTTATTTTAGTGTTTTGTGATGTGGGGGCCAGGGGTTTAGGGGTTAATAGGTTTAGTAGTTATGATGTGGGGGCCAGCGGTTTAGGGGTTAATAGGTTTAGTAGTTACGATGTGGGGGGCTGGTGGTAAAGGGTATACTAGGTTTATTTAGTGATCGCCATTCCGCAATCGTAGGTGTTAGGTTTTTTCTAACACCCTCTCCACATTGATGTCTATGGGGGAAAGTGTGCACAAGCTTGTAAACTCAGCCCTTGGCTTTTGTGCGGTATGGAGCTTAACGCACCATAACGCACAGCACAAGGAGGCTTTTCAGTAACTTGTAATGGCAGCGCTAAGGAAAGTGCAATAACCCAACATTTTGGGCGTTATTTTCGCACCCTGTTTAGCGCAAAACTCCTAATCTAGGTGATAAATTTTTATAGCAGACAGTGACAAACAAATAATCTGACCAGACAACATATAGCATTCATTGATGGCCGTAATTAGTGAGGGGGGGGGGTTAGAGAGCTATTTAGGGGGATCAGGGAGATGGGAGGGTGGAGGAGTGTCACTACACTGCAGGAAAAAAACTGCATACTGGCAGAATGTCTGCCAGTACCTAACATGGTGGTGACAGGTGGGGGGTGAGGGAGGGAAGAGAGCTGTTTAGGAGGGATCAGGGAGTGGGAGGTGTCAAGTGGGAGGGCAATCTCAACACTAAAGCTAAAATTAACCTTACAAACTACCTAATTAACCCCTTCACTCTCAGGAATAATAGAAGGGTGGCGCCCAAACCCAAAGTTTGTGAAAAAAGTTAACTTTTTTTTTTATATGATCATTGATCACATTTGTCTGTGAAATGGTGGCATGAAATATACCAAAATGTGCCTAGATCAATACCTTGGGTTGTCTACTTAAAAAATATATAGTTTTGAGTTTGGCAGGTAATTAATAAAAAGTCAAGGCTCTACCGGTAGTGAAGGGGTTAGTAAATGGGGGCCATAGTATAGGGGTGATACTTAGTCCATGCACCCTACATCTTTCAGGCATTACATATGCAGTTTTTTCAAGGCTTTCAAAAGTCAGTGGCCAGTAGCAGGAGTATCAGCGTAATCACGATTAACACTGGTTGAGTTAGCGCGACTGAAAACCTTGCAGAAATGGTAGTGAGAAAAAAGTTGCACTAAACACAACATAAATACACTAAAATCAACTGTAAAAAATTCTAAATAATCCACAGGAAATATATACAGTATATATATATATATATATATATATATATATACACACATATATATTATTTTTACAGTATCTATAATAATATTTTAAAAATTATTAATATTTTTTAGTATTTTATATGTAATATTTTCAATAACGTGCCTTAAGATAACTACATTTTCATGTGCGCTAACCGACACCGCGTTCAACCTAAATCACAAAACACAAACGCCTAGATTACGAGTTTTGTCGGTAAAGACCCGCGGTGCTAACAAACCTTTTTTTTCCAGCGCTTCCTTAAGCCAACACTGGTATTACAAGTTGTCTGAATGGCTGCGTTAGCCTCAGAAAAGGGAGCGTTGAAACAAATTTAGCTCCACTTCAACTCTCAATACCAGCGTTGCCTACGGTAGCGGTAAGCTGGAAAAACATGCTTGTGCACGATTTCCCCATAGGAAACAATGGGGCTGAGCTGGCTGTAAAAAAACACCTGCAAAAAAGCAGCGTCCAGCTTCTAACGCAGCCCCATTGTTTCCTATGGGAAAATACTTTCTAAGTCTACACCTAACACCCTAACATGAACCCCGAGTCTAAACACCCCTAACCTTACACTTATTAACTCCTAATCTGCCGCCCACGCTATCGCCAACACCTGCATTTAATTATTAACCCCTATTCTGCAGCTCCGGACACAGCCGCAACCTACATTATCCCTATGAACCCCTAATCTGGTGTCCCTAAAATAGCCGACACCTATATTATATTTATTAACCCCTAATCTGCCCCCCCAATGTCGCCGCCACCTACCTACACTTATTAACCCCTAATCTGCCGACCGGACATCGCCACCACTATAATAATTGTATTAACCCCTAAACAGCCACACTCCCGCCTCGCAAACACTATAATAAATTGTATTAACCCCTAATCTGCCCTCCCTAACATCGCCGCCACCTACCTTCAATTATTAACTCCTAATCTCCCGACCCCAACGTCGCCGCTACTATAATAAATTTATGAACCCCTAAACCTAAGTCTAACCCTAACACCCCCCTAAGTTAAATATAATTTAAATTAAACGAAATAAATTTACTATAATAAAAAAAATGTATTCCTATTTAAAACTAAATACTTACCTATAAAATAAACCTAATATAGCTACAATATAACTAATAGTTACATTGTAGCTATTTTAGGATTTATATTTATTTTACAGGCAACTTTGTATTTATTTTAACTAAGTACAATAGCTATGAAATAGTTAATAACTATTTAATAGCTACCTAGTTAAAATAATTACAAAATTACCTGTAAAATAAATCCTAACCTAAGTTACAATTACACTACACTATCAATAAATTAATTAAATAAATTGCCTACAATTATCTAAACTAAAATACAATTAAATAAACTAAACTATAATACAAAACCCCCCCACTAAATTACAAAAAATAAAAAAATATTACAAGAATTTTAATCTAATTACACCTAATCTAAGCCCCCTAATAAAATAAAAAAGCCCCCCAAAATAATAAAATGCCCTACCCTATCCTAAATTACAAAGTAATCAGCTCTTTACCAGCCCTTAAAAGGGCTTTTTGCGGGGCATTGCCCCAAAGTAATCAGCTCTTTTACCTGTAAAAAAAAATACAATACCACCCCCAACATTACAACCCACCTACCCCTACTCTAAAACCCACCCAAACCCCCCTTAAAAAACCTAACACTAACCCCCTGAAGATCTCCCTACCTTGAGTCATCTTCACTCAGCCGAGCCAAATTCTTCATCCAAGCGGGGCAGAAGAGGTCTTCCATCTGATTGAAGTCTTCATCCAAGCGGGGCAGAAGAGGTCTTCCATCCGATTGAAGTGTTCATCCAAGCCGCATCTTCTATCTTCATCCATCCGGAGCGGCAGCATCCTGAAGACCTCCGACGCGGAACATCCATCCTGGCTGATGACTGAACGACGAATGACTGTTCCTTTAAATGACGTCATCCAAGATGGCGTCCCTCGAATTCTGATTGGCTGATAGGACTCTATCAGCCAATCGGAATTAAGGTAGGAAAAATCTGATTGGCTGATTCAATCAGCCAATCAGATTGAAGTTCAATCCGATTGGCTGATCCAATCAGCCAATCAGATTGACCTCACATTCTATTGGCTGTTCCAATCAGCCAATAGAATGCGTGGTCAATCCGATTCGCTGATTGAATCAGCCAATCAGATTTTTCCTACCTTAATTCCGATTGGCTGATAGAATCCAATCAGCCAATCGGAATTCGAGGTACGCCATAGTTTCGTTTATTTAATTGTATTTTAGTTTAGATAATTGTAGTTAATTTTTTTAATTAATTTATTGATAGTGTAGTGTTAGGTGTATTTGTAACTTAGGTTAGGATTTATTTTACAGGTAATATTGTAATTATTTTAACTAGGTAGCTATTAAATAGTTATTAACTATTTCATAGCTATTGTACCTAGTTAAAATAAATACAAAGTTGCCTGTAAAATAAATATAAATCCTAAAATAGCTACAATGTAACTATTAGTTATATTGTAGCTATATTAGGGTTTATTTTATAGGTAAGTATGTTAGGGTTAGACTTAGGTTTAGGGGTTTATAAATTTATTATAGTAGCGGCGATGTTGGGGTCGGGAGATTAGGGGTTAATAATTGAAGGTAGGTGGGGGCGATGTTAGGGAGGGCAGATTAGGGGTTAATACAATTTACTATAGTGTTTGCGAGGCGGGAGTGCAGCGGTTTAGGGGTTAATACATTTATTATAGTGGCGGCAATGTCCGGTCAGAAGATTAGGGATTAATAAGTGTAGGTAGGTGGCGGCGAGGTTGGGGCGGCAGATTAGGGGTTAATAAATATAATATAGGTGTCGGGGATGTTAGGGGCAGCAGATTAGGGGTTCATAGGGATAATGTAGGTGGCGGCGATGTCCGGTCGGAAGATTAGGGGTTAAAAATTTATATTATAGGGTTTGCGATGTGGGGGGGCCTCGGTTTAGGGGTTCCTAGGTAGTTTATGGGTGTTAGTGTACTTTGTAGCACTGTAGTTAAGAGCTTTATGTTCCGGCGTTAGCCCATAAAGCTCTTAACTACTGACTATTTTTTTGCGGTTGGAGTCTTGTCGGTAGAGGCTCTACCGCTCACTTCTTCCAAGACTCGTAATACCAGCGTTAGGCAAATCCCATAGAAAAGATAGGATACGCATTGACGTAAGGGGATTTGCGGTAGCCTCGAGTCGAGGAAAGAAAGTGAGCGGTAGACCCTTTGCTGCCTGACTCGTAATACCAGCGTTAGATAAAAAGCAGTGTTAGGACCCCTTAACGCTGCTTTTTAAGGCTAACGCAGAACTCTTAATCTCGCCGAAATTGTGTTACACATATTTTACATTCCTATGTTCCTCACATAGAAAAAAAAATGCGGATGCCCAAGCCCCACACATTGTGTTCGTATCTCTGACTTCCCTAATCGTATTATTCAAGATTGTCTCAAACAATAAAAAAAGTTTAAGAACTAAACAAATGGTGGCCTCACACCCTTACACACTTCATTCAATTGGTAGCATACTCCTTGGGCTTTATGATGTTTTTAGTCAAGCTTGGAGCAGATGGAAATATCTGTGATTAGTGACCTACATGTCTCTAATTAAATAGTCCCATACTCTGACTTCCTAATTCAAAGAGATATATATCGATGAAATATGGATTTGAGTTGCTGAGAATACATTCTCTAGTCTGTTCTTGGGGTTTTCCTTTGACAAGGCTACGCCCTTTAACCCAGTATGAAGCCAGATGGAAGGCTGGTATTCAGATTTACAAAACTCTCTCAGCCCATTATTCTTCGTTACTTAACTGTTCTAGCTTTGTGAAGACTCGTTATATTCACAAAGCGGAAAATAATCTTTCCTTTGACCAGCCCCCAATTAGAGCTGTATTTGCGTTCCCACTCGCACGTTTATTCTGCCAGAAGTAAGCTCTTAAGTTGAAAGCAAAAGGATTTCACATGAGTGCTAACCCGACGTGTGCAAAAAGCTGAACTCAAAATATTGCGACCATGTTAATGCATACCCCCCAACTGTCCCGATTTTCACGGGACAATCCCGATTTTAGGGGTCTGTCCCGGGTTGCTAGCCATGTGTCCCGCATTGCCCCATGCATTTAAAAATGTTTTTTTTTTTTTTTTAAATTCTATTGGGCATATACTCAGAAGCAGCTGGCTTTTCTTGTGGAAAAGTAATGGGGTGTGGGTTAAGCAGGAGTTGGAAGGCTGTATACCCTCTGACCTCAGGTAATGGTGACCTCTAACCTCTGGTAGTGATGATGTCTAACCCCTGGTGATAATACTAGAATGCTCTCAGTTTTATACGAAGAGCAGTGCTAGCACCAGGGTAACGAACAGTGGCAGCCTCAGACTGCCAGCTAATGTGCTTGCCAACCCCAGGACCCCATACAATGAGTTACAGATACCCATATATGTAGGGTGACCATATTGCCGCTTTAAAAAGGGACACATATGAAAAATATGTTCTTATGCAAAACATTTCTTTAAACAGCCCTGAAAACAGCCCTGACATATGTATTTTTCATATGTGTCCATTTTTAAAGCGGCAATATGGTCACCCTACATATATGATGTAGTGTGTGTGTCTATCTGTATCTATAGGTGTGTGTGTGTATCTGCATGTATAAGTGTAAGCTGTGTAGTGTGTGTGTTTGTGTGTGTATCTGTATGTATAAGTGTGTGTGTGTGTGTATCTGCATGCATAAGTGTATGCTATGTAGTGTGTGTGTGTCTGCATGTATGAATGTAAGCTATGAAGTGTGTGTATCTGCCTGCATAAGTGTATACTATGTAGTGTGTGTGTGTATCTGCATTTGTAAGTGTATACTATGTAGTGTGTGTATCTGCATGTATAAGTGTAAGCTATGTAGTGTGTGTGTGTATCTGCATGCATAAGTGTATACTATGTAGTGTGTGTGTGTATCTGCATGTGTAAGTGTATACTATGTAGTGTGTGTATCTGCATGTATAAGTGTAAGCTATGTAGTGTGTGTGTGTGTGTATTTGCATGTATAAGTGTATGCTATGTAGTGTGTGTGTGTATCTGTATGTATAAGTGTATGCTATGTAGTGTGTGTGTATCTGCCTATATAAGTGTATGATATGCAGTGTGTGTCTGCATGTGTAAATGAGTGCAATGTAGTGTGTGTGTGTATCTGCATGTGCAAGTGTATGCTATGTAGTGTGTGTGCATGTGCATATGTAAGTGTATGCTATGTAGTGTGTGTGTATCTGCATGTGTAAGTGTATGCTATGTAGTGTGTGTGTATCTGCCTATATAAGTGTATGATATGTAGTGTGTGTCTGCATGTGTAAGTGTGTGCAATGTAGTGTGTGTATCTGTATGTATAAGTGTGTGTGTGTGTATCTGCATGCATAAGTGTATGCAATGTTGTGTGTGTGTCTGCATGTATGAATGTAAGCTATGAAGTGTGTGTATCTGCATGTATAAGTGTATACTATGTAGGGTGTGTATCTGCATGTGTAAGTGTATACTATGTAGTGTGTGTATCTGCATGTATAAGTGTAAGCTATGTAGTGTGTGTGTGTGTATCTGTATGTATAAGTGTATGCCATGTAGTGTGTGTGTATCTGCCTATATAAGTGTATGATATGTAGTGTGCATCTGCATGTGTAAGTGTGTGCAATGTAGTGTGTGTGTATCTGCATGTGTAAGTGTGTGCAATGTAGTGTGTGTGTATCTGCATGTATAAGTGTGTGCAATGTAGTGTGTGTGTATTTGTATGTATAAGTGTGTGTGTGTGAATCTGCATGCATAAGTGTATGCAATGTAGTGTGTGTGTCTGCATGTATGAATGTAAGCTATGAAGTGTGTGTATCTGCATGTATAAGTGTATAATATGTAGTGTGTGTATCTGCATGTGTAAGTGTATACTATGTAGTGTGTGTATCTGCATGTATAAGTGTAAGCTATGTAGTGTGTGACATTGTGTGTGTATTTGCATGTATAAGTGTATGCTATGTAGTGTGTGTGTGTGTATCTGTATGTATAAGTGTATGCCATGTAGTGTGTGTGTATCTGCCTATATAAGTGTATGATATGTAGTGTGCATCTGCATGTGTAAGTGTGTGCAATGTAGTGTGTGTGTATCTGCATGTGTAAGTGTGTGCAATGTAGTGTGTGTGTGTCTGCATGTGTAAGTGTATGCTATGTAGTGTGTCTGCATGTATAAATGTATGCTATGTAGTGTGTGTGTGTGTGTATATCTACATGTGTAAGTGTGTGCAATGTAGTGTGTGTGTATCTGCATGTGTAAGTGTGTGCAATGTAGTGTGTGTGTATCTGCATGTGTAAGTGTGTGCAATGTAGTGTGTGTGTCTGCATGTGTAAGTGTATGCTATGTAGTGTGTGTGTGTATATCTACATGTGTAAGTGTGTGCAATGTAGTGTGTGTGTGTCTGCATGTGTAAGTGTGTGCAAAGTTTGTTATATGCTTCAATGAGAGCAGGTATTAAACCGGTACACGCTCCTGTTCTCCATCCCTTACACTGATAGAGACTAGTGAATACATCTAATTGGCCTTTGTTTTAGATGTGCCATCACGCAACCACTTGATATGGACGTATTTTAACTACGGGAGGAAGACTTGTTAACGTTGCATCTGTATTCATGTTGTAACAGATATATTTTTTGTTAAGAATTTTTACAGATATCTTGATTGTATGTCTAAAACTTTAATAAAAAATATATTGAAAAATAAATAAATGCAGGGTCGTTACTACAGAGGTATAAGAGGTCTCAACTGAGATTGGGCTAAAACCTCTAGAGGGCCCAAATAGCGCTGAAATCACTACAAGGGGGCCTGGTGGAATGTGGGCTTCACCTGCATCAAGTCTGGCCACTCTGTGTAACCCCCTGAGAAAGTTTAGGAAACTGTATGGCTTTGCATTCGCAAATAGGTTATATTCATTTGGATAATACTTTTGTTAAAACAAAAGGAATATTTGTTTTTCATTACGAATTTGGATTCATAACAAAACTAATCCACATCTCTAGTGTTTAATGTCCCTTTAAAGGTTTTGTTTGTAAGTGTAAACTCAGATTGAAAATGTGTTGAAATGGAGGGCCCTACCTCAACCTTTGCCTTGGGGCCCAGTGAGGTCTAGTTACGGACCTGAATAAATGTATACTTTTTTCTTTTGTTTTCCCCTTATTTCTAAGGGTATTAGAAAAGAAATTACTTCTAGCGACCTTATCTGTTTTGAAGGAAATGATAAGCCAGAAATGCCACCACTAGAGGGCATCAGTGGATCACAAATAATATAGCTGCATAGTTTAAAAAAAGACTATTTGTAAGTATGATTATTTTTTCACATTAAATGTGATGCCAGTAAAATAAATCATCACATCTGTCAGTACTTGTGCTCTGTAGTTAGACCAAAATATGTTTCTGATATAGCACTGTGTCGAAAATGTTCTCCTTAAGGCAAAGTTATTGTTGTTTCATTGTTTTGTAAGATTATAACTCTCTGAGATTTACATCAAGAATTATCTGTATGAGAACTTTTTTTTGATGCACCTGTTAGCTCATCCATACTGTCAGAGCCTATAATAGATATTAGGCTAAATTCATAGATACTCATTACAATGCTGAGGGGATTGGTTATTAAACGGACATGCGCAAAAACAAAATACACATCAGAGCATTTCGTTTTTGTATAATTGCTTTCATGTGTGTGCTTAACCCCTGCAAAAAGGTTATATAAACTCAGCTACAAATCACTACACGTAGCTGAATACGTCTGGTGAGACAATGACAAGAGGCATGTGTGTAGCCACCAATCATCAGCTAGCTCTAGGGTTGCCAGTTGTGCTCCATAAAAAAAATGGACGACCTATAGGTGATTAGACACATGACGTAGCTGGGTTCATACAATGGCCTCTATTTATCAAGCTGTCTACTTACCTGCATTCGACGGCCCCAATACGCTTGCCTAAGATAGCCTAACATCGCCTCCGCGGACCTAAATATGTTCGCCAAATTTATCAAGAAAGCTGTCAAAAAGCCGTGCACCAAGTACGGTGCGATGAGCAGCGGACTGTTGTTAACTAACAGTCGATCTCGCTGCTCTTTGGCATTTTTACAGCTTTCTTGCTATACTGTCACTAAGCACCCACACTATACTATACTGTTTACCCCCTATACTGCCGCTCCCGAAGCCCCACGCAACTAAATAAACTTATTAACCCCTAAACCACCGCTCCCGGACCCCGCCGCAACTATAATAAATATATTAACCCCTAAACCGCCGCTCCCAGACCCCGCCGCCACCTACATAAAGTTATTAACCCCTATCCTGCCAATCCCGGACCTCGCCGCAACTAAATAAAATGTTTAACCCCTAAACCGCCGCTCCCAGAGACCACCACCATCTACATTATATATTTTAACCCCTATCCTGCCCCCCCTACACCGCCGCCACTATAATAAAGTTATTAACCCCTAAACCTAAGTCTAACCCTTAACCTAACACCCACTAACTTAAATATAATTTAAATACATCTAAATAAATATTACTATTATTAACTAAATTATTCCTATTTAAAACTAAATACTTACCTATAAAATAAACCCTAAGATAGCTACAATATAATTAATAGTTACATTGTAGCTAGCTTAGTTATTAACTATTTAATAACTACCTAGCTAAAATAAATACAAAATTACCTGTAAAATAAAACCTAACCTAAGTTACAATTACACCTAACACTACACTATCATTAAAATAATTACATAAATTAACTACAATTAAATAAAACTAATTACAATTAAATAAAATTAACTAAAGTACAAAAAACAACAAACACTAAATTACAGAAAATAAAAAATAATTGCCCCAAAGTAATCAGCTCTTTTGCCTGTAAAAAAAGAAATACAACCCCCCCAACATTAAAACCCACCACCCACACACCCAACCCTACTCTAAAACCCACCCAAACCCCCCTTAAAAACCTAACAATAGGATTGAGCTTGCATTCCTACCTTAATTCCGATTGGCTGATAAAATCCTATCAGCCAATTGGAATTCAAGGGACGCCATCTTGGATGACGTCATTTAAAGGAACCTTCATTCTTCGTTAGGACATCGATGGAAGAGGATGCTCCGCGTCGGATGGATTGAAGATGGACCCGCTCCGCTCCGGATGGATGAAGATAGAAGATGCCGCCTGGATGAAGACTTCTGCCGGTCTGGATGTCCTCTTCTGCCCGGATCGTGAAAAAGAAGAAAGAAACAGAAGCGCACCAGGGCACGATTCAAGTGAAGATTTTATTATATTAAAACACACACGCAACTTATAATGTTGCACTTACAAGATTTAAAAATAATATGAGCCTGTATACAAATTCTTTGAGTGCGCTGGAGCAAAGATGACAAACCGTTCCTGTCAGCCGATCTAGGTAAGTACAAGGCGTCCGGACTGCCCTTTCGTACTACCGCGATGACTGTCCACACACAAGAAAAGACCAGGAGCAATGTCCTAGAATCCTCGACGCGTTTCCCCCGAACTTCGGTCGGGCTTTATCAAGAGGTAAAAGAGTACTATTCAGAATTGGCGCTCTTCAGCTTTTTAAATGTCCATATTTGTTAGGCACACCCCTTTTTTGGGGCCTGCTGCGGGTGTGTCATATCCTACCCGTTTGATTGGTGGAAAGTCCGTGACAGAAAAAAAAAAAAAAAAAAGAGAAAGCAGTGGTAAATGTTTCTTCTGCAAGGATATTGTATTACAAAAATATACGATTTTATCAGTCTTTAGATAAAACATTAAAACCATAATTTAGTGAAATTGTGTTCCCTAAAACTAGAAAGAAAAGTATGCGAAAACTAACTTCCATATATATCACATTGACATAGTTAGACTGCTATAGCGGTATATTAAAAAACGAGAAACATAATAAAAATCTATTATAAATATTTGTAAAAAGCGATTACAAAATAGTGCAATATAATATAATTAATACAATTGTTAGATAAATTATTTGAAGATATTAAAAACCACATATTGATTAAAAATTTCATACAAATAAATATAATTATAAAACATTAAAGTGGAATGCCCTGAATTTGATAAGACCTCCATACAAGGCCATAAACCTAACAACAGATTATTAAAATAATACGGAATAAAATTTATAAATAGTTCATTAATATTAATATTATATTATGTTATATCCATATAAAGATTACATATATGCAGCTACATCTATGTCGATATTCAACCCTAATGGTTGTAGTGTTTTCAACTTGTAAATCCATTTGGTTTCCAACCTTCTTAGATCTAGTAACCTATTGGGTTTATTTGGTGGAACCCAATCTATCACCTGTACTTTTAGAGATTTTGGATTACTACCATGATGTTCAAGGAAATGTTTGGGTACACTATGTGTCAGCAATTTCTCTTTAATATTATAGATATGCTCATTAATTCTTCGTTTGATTTTCCTTTTGGTGCGACCTACATAAAGCAGGCCACACCCACAATGTATTAGGTAAACTACATAGGTACAGTCACAATTCTTCCTACCTATAATGTTAAAAGTTTCTGTCAATTCTGAATTAGAAAAAGTGGGAGATTTATCTACGTGTGCACACATATTACACCTTGCTTTACCGCATTTAAACGTACCTTGCCAGGTAGTTAACCAATTCTCAGTGGTAGAGATGTTGACCCCTTTCTGTTGTTTAATCTCTCTTAGCTTACTGGGCGCTAATATGTTCTTAAGACTTTTTCCTTTCTTGTATGTGAACACTGGTTTCTCATTTATTCTTGTTCTTAAAAAGGGATCAGTTACTAGGAGGGGCCAGTGTTTCTGTATTATTTTTTCTAATTTTTTAGATCCCTCATTGTAGGTAGTAATGAAACGAATGGGTTTAGTGTTTGCTGAAAGGGTTGTCATTAACTCATTGTGTACTTTAGTAACCCTTTAGACAACCCTTTATGTTTTTTAATATACCGCTATAGCAGTCTAACTATGTCAATGTGATATATATGGAAGTTAGTTTTCGCATACTTTTCTTTCTAGTTTTAGGGAACACAATTTCACTAAATTATGGTTTTAATGTTTTATCTAAAGACTGATAAAATTGTATATTTTTGTAATACAATATCCTTGCAGAAGAAACATTTACCACTGCTTTCTCTTTTTTTTTTTTTTCTTTTTCTGTCACGGACTTTCCACCAATCAAACGGGTAGGATATGACACACCCGCAGCAGGCCCCAAAAAAGGAGTGTGCCTAACAAATATGGACATTTAAAAAGCTGAAGAGCGCCAATTCTGAATAGTACTCTTTTACCTCTTGATAAAGCCCGACCGAAGTTCGGGGGAAACGCATCGAGGATTCTAGGACATTGCTCCTGGTCTTTTCTTGTGTGTGGACAGTCATCGCGGTAGTACGAAAGGGCAGTCCGGACTCCTTGTACTTGCCTAGATCGGCTGACAGGAACGGTTTGTCATCTCTGCTCCAGCGCACTCAAAGAATTTGTATACAGGCTCATATTATTTTTAAATCTTGTAAGTGCAACATTATAAGTTGCGTGTGTGTTTTAATATAATAAAATCTTCACTTGAATCGTGCCCTGGTGCGCTTCTGTTTCTTTCTTCTTTTTCATGGTAACACAACAAGTCAAATTCCCATAATATGGGGTGTATCCCTGTGTTTAACCCTTAACTTGTTAGATGGTTTATTATAAGTGACACAAGATTGTTTGGTATAGTGTAAGGGTTTATTTGAATATAGGTATGTATCACTTTAAATATTGTCCCAGAAATATACAGGTATGGCCACAATCACCGGTCTCAATCAGAGATATTATTGTGTTGTTATTAGTAACATGGATCCAATATCAATATAAATGTGTATCACCTTAATGGTAATTATAATATGCTCTAAATACTGACATCGTCAGAGATAGTCTGCCAATGGTATATTGTTTTATTGCTGGTGATATAATATTAAATTATTATCTGCTCCTAAATTCTGCTCCTACTAGGGGATAACTTTATGATATATGTACTGACCAATTAATCACCCTATAGTGGTGACTTGAATTTTTATTAATTCACTGGCCTGATAACTTTGAATTATAGTCATTTTATATCATCATTTAGTGACCTACCAGAACCCTTTTGCATCCAGTGTACCTGGAGCTAATATCTACTAATAAGTGACGTTTACTCTCTCACCTGAGTGAATATTATAAGGAATAATTATAACAACAGTGTGGTTCACCCCATTACAACCAGTCTAGGCACTGGTAATTTGCTGACATTTTAGTTTTAAATTCCCTGATTTTAAATATGTTCTAATAAAGTTTAATCTTTTATTGTGTGTGATTTTCTTCACAATTCAAACATCTTTAGGGTTCTATTTGAGTGCTTATATAGTATCTCATTTGTTTAGTTCCTTTGACTAACAATTTTTTGTATAACTTAGGACAATGCCCTACAAAAGGCCCTTTTAAGGGCTATTGGTAGTTTATTGTTAGGTTAGGGGGTGTTTTTAATTTGGGGTGGCTTTTTTGTTTTTATAGGGCTATTAGATAAGGTGTAATTTTTATTATTTTGGATAATTTTGTTTATTATTTTCTGTAATCTTAGTGTTTTTTTATTTTCCGTAATCTTAGCGTTTTTATTGTTTGGTAATGTTAGATTTTATTTATTTTTTTGTATTGTTATGTTTTTTTTTAAATTTGTTATTAAGTTTTTTTATTTGTAGTTTATTTTATTTTATTAAAATAGTTAGGTTTATTTATAGTTTTTTATTTCACAGGTAAGTTTTTATTTATTTTAAGATAGTTATATTGTAAATTTAATTTAAAGTTAGGGGGTGTTAGGTTTAGGGTTTAATAGTTTAATTTAGTGATTTGCAATGTGGGGGCCGGCGGTTTAAGGGTTAATAGGTTTAGTTTAGTATTAGCGATGTGGGGGCCGGCGGTTTAGGGGTTAATAGGTTTATTATAGTAGTAGTGATGTTGGGGCTGGCGGTTTAGGGGTTAATAGCTTTATATAGTGTTGACTATGTGGGTGAGCGGCGGATTAGGGCTTAATAGGTTTTATATAGTATTTATGATGCGGGAGGGTGGCGGTTTAGGGGTTATAGGTGGTTTTATGGTGTTAGTGTACTTTGTAACATTTTAGTAATAAATTTTGTGAAACATTTTTGTTTCGCAAAATCCATAACTACTGGTCTCAGATTGCGAAATGGATCAGGGGGGTATAGGCTATAACGCTAGCATTTTAGCCAGACCGCACAACCTGTAATACAGCGGTATGGAAATCCTGCACTCAAAAGTATTTTTTTGAGTGCTGAATGGATCGTTACGTTACAGGCTAAAACGCTTGCGTTATAGCTATACCGCAGCGACTTGTAATACAGGAGACCTGCCATTCCACGCGCAATGGCCAATTTTTCAGCGGTATAGCCTTAACGCACCATACCGCAATACTTGTAATCTTGATGATATTTCCTTAAGTACACTAATGATTAAAAAGATCCAGGAGAGGCGCAATGCAGCCGACAGCAAAATCACTCACGTAATAGTAAAATATGAAAAAGTTTTATTTAAGCACAAATTTAAAAGCATATAAGGGGCTCAACGGCCAAAAAAGCACACAGGATAAAATCATCTGGTGTGTGTCAGGATACAAGGCTGACGCATTTTGTGAGCATGCTCACTTGTTCACTGCATGGAATGTAACGTGTACACACCTCCTCTTATCTCAGAAGATTTAAAGAGACAGTATACATAATTCTTTAAGCAACCAGATGAAAGCTGACATATACAATGTTACAATGTTATACGTGTTTACACTTGTTGCAATTCAGAAAATGAATATACATGGGTATTCAATAGGATAAAAAATATATATATATTTACATTTTTAGAAGATCAGATTATTGTATGTCTATTCCATTTATGGTGAATAAAAATGTTTATTTGCAATTCTCCTACGTATGATTTATAATTTAAAGTTACAAGTATTAGAAAAGGGACAACACATCTTAATAACAGGAATAGATAATATCCATCAAAGCTCTATGATGACTAATTGAATGAATACTATGTCACCTAATGTTGATAATTAATTTCAGTAAACAGATTGCATTAATCTCTAGGTAAACCATAAGGAAGCTACATTCTAGAAACTGGGTATATATCCTAAAATAATATAGGGTCACATAGTTAAGTAAAAAGATCTAAGTCCCTTCTCATATTTAACCCCTGAGGGCTACTGGTTTTCAATGAGAAAATCCAGAAGACCTAACGTTTATTCAATTTTTCCTCTCTGTTACCTTCACGTCTCCATATAAGAACATGATCTATCCCTTTTACAGATAAACTGGACATGTCTGAATCATGTAGATTTTTAAAATGCCTTGAGATTGGAGTATTACGGGATGCTTCGTTTTACCTACATACTGTATTTTGCAGATAAGGCATGTTAGCAAATACACTACATGAGTAGTGTTACAATTAATGTAGTAATTGATATTATGTTGTTTCTGTGTAGTGCTGGAAGTGAAAGCATTACCCTTAGAGACAGAGTTCACACGTTTTACAACCATTTCTCCTACACCTGTAAAAGCCTTTTCTGCCTTTGAGCCAGCTTTTATTAGTTTTACTATGAAGGTCAGAGGGAGATAAATGATTGGCCAATGTCTTGTCTCTTTTAGATACAAATTCCACACCCTGTTGTAATATTTCTTTTAGAATAGGATCAGTGTACAAAATAGGAATAGTTTCTTTAATTATATTACACATTTTGTAATAATCAGTGCTGTATGTTGTGATGAATTTAGGTGTTTGCTTGTTTGTTTGCTTCTTTACTTCTCTTTTATTTTTATATTTGAGGAGTTCTTCCCCGGGTACATCTTTATTGCAAAAAGATAGTGCCAAAGATAGCACTATAGCTTCATAGTAAAACTAATAAAAGCTGGCTCAAAGGCAGAAAAGGTCGTTGACCCAAACATACATTTAAGTTGCAAAATATTTATCCAATATATAGAGTGAGGCTAACACTATTAATTATAAGTGTATACCCCCCATCCAGACTTAGATCTTGAAGAATCATTACAGTGACCAAATCTGATTAATCAGATATGTCAGAAATCTATTTGTGTTTTTAATACATACTTTTGTTTTTTTTAAATATTTATAATTAAAGTTACATTTTAAACATTACTGAACTACTACCCCTGAGAAACTTGATGTTCTAAAACACATTAAAAAAAAGGGGGGGGGAGAGAAGTGCTATTTATATGCATCTTTCCTGGTCAATATTGACAATGAGACTGCATTTCTAAGTGTCTGTTGCCCCCTAGTGCACTAAAACTGGTATGATCACAATAAACCAATGAAATGTTCAGATCAGAGGGCCAATCAGAGACAGCACGCCAATCAGAGACAACAGCGGAAGATTGTATCCAAAACGTTCACCAATGATTACAAAAGAGATGTGGCCTTATCAATTGATAAAAGCTCATGCAAGAGGAAAGAAAAGGGTCTTTTTGGTCTTTTGCTAGAATTTTGACTGACTCAGAACTGCTGCCTTTTGAAACACAGTCTCTATAAAACAAGCCTGGGCCTAACTTTCTTTATCGATAATTGCAATACTTCATATGAGGTGAACTGGATTTATCTGAAAAAGCTGAACTTCAAATTGTTTTTTTTGGTGATGTATATGATTGCTCTATGTTTTTAATGTTTTAAATCAAAGGTATTCTAAAGCTATAATTAGATTGCTGCTGGTAATTTAAAGAGCATATTTGGTGTTTTAAGTTTATATCCATAGTCCTGTGTAAATTAGAATCAGTCATATTTAATGCTAAGTAATTTATTTGCTGGACAGTATTTTGCACTCCAGATTTATAAGTCAGTTATATTGTGAACTCTTTCAAAACTGTACATAAATTGGTTATTGTGGTTAAATCTCTGGTAGTTATTAATTAAGTACTGTTAAGTTAGCGGTCCATATTTTATTGTGGTATTTTAATGCGATTCATTTGGCTAGAATGCCAATAGAATGCGAGCTCAATCCTATTGGCTGATTGGATCAGCCAATAGGATTGAAGCTCAATCCTATTGGCTGATTGCATCAGCCAATAGGATTGTTTCACCTTTAATTCCGATTGGCTGATAGAATTCTATTAGTCAATCGGAATTCAAGGGACACCATCTTGGATGACGTCATTTAAAGGAACCTTCATTCGTCGTTAGTCGTCAGAAGAAGAGGATGCTCCGTGCCGGATGTCTTGAAGATGGAGCTAATCCGCGTTGGATGGATGAAGATAGAAGATGCCGTCTGGATGAAGACCTTTGCCCGTCTGGAGGACCACTTCTGCCGGCTTGGATGAAGACTTCTCCCAGCTTCGTTGAGGACTTCTTGCCGCTTGGATGAAGACTACTCCCAGCTTTGTGGAGGATGGATGTCCGGTCTTCAAAACTGTAAGTGGATCTTCGGGGGTTAGTGTTAGGTTTTTTTAAGTTTTTTTTGGGTGGGTTTTATTTTTAGATTAGGGCTTTTGGGCTGAAAAATAGCTAAATGCCCTTTTAAGGGCAATGCCCATACAAATGCCCTTTTCAGGGCAATGGGGAGTTTATTTTTTTTTTTAGTTAGGATTTTATTTGGGGGGTTGTTTGTCTGGGTGGTGGGTTTTACTGTTGGGGGGTTGTTTGTATTTTTTTTACAGGTAAAAGAGCTGATTTCTTTGGGGCAATGCCCCCCCAAAGGCCATTTTAAGGGCTATTGGTAGTTTAGTTTAGTCTAGGGGGGGGGGTTATTTTGGTGGGGGTTATCTTGATAGGGCTATTAGATTAGGTGTAATTTGTTTAAATATCTGATAATTTCTTTTTTATTTTGTGTAATTTAGTGCTTGTTTTTTTGGTAATTTAGGTAATTGTATTTAATTTATTTAATTGTAGTGTAATGTTAGGTGTTAGTGTAAGACAGGTTAGGTTTTATTTTACAGGTAAATTTGTATTTATTTTAACTAGGTAGTTAGTAAATAGTTAATAACTATTTAGTTACTATTCTACCTAGTTAAAATAAATACAAACTTGCCTGTAAAATAAAAATAAACCCTAAGCTAGCTACAATGTAACTATTAGTTATATTGTAGCTAGCTTAGGGTCTATTTTACAGGAAAGTATTTAGTTTTAAATAGGAATAATTTAGGTAATGATAGGAATTTTTATTTATATTTATTTTAATTATATTTAAGTTAGGGGGTGTTAGGGTTAGAGTTAGGTTTAGGGGTTAATACATTTAGTATAGTGGCAGCGATGTTGGGGGCAACAGATTAGGGGTTAATAAATGTAGGTAGGTGGCGGCGATTTTAGGGGCAGCAGATTAGGGGTTAATAATATTTAACTAGTGTTTGTGATGCGGGAGTGCGGCACTTTAAAGGTTAATATGTTTATTATAGTGACGGCGATGTCCGGAGCGGCAGATTAGGGGTTAATAAATATAATATAGGTGTCGGCGATGTCGGGGGTGGCAGATTATGGGTTAATAAGTGTAAGATTAGGGGTGTTTAGACTCAGGGTTTATGTTAGGGTGTTAGGTGTAAACATAAAATTTGTTTCCCCATAGGAATCAATGGGACTGCGTTACGGAGCTTTACGCTGCTTTTTTGCAGGTGTTAGAGACTTTTTTTCAGCCGGCTCTCCCCATTGATGTCTATGGGGAAATCGTGGACGAGCATGTAAAACCAGCTCACCGCGGCTTTCAGCAGCGCTGGTATTGGAGTGCAGTATGGAGCTCAATTTTGCTCTATGCTCACTTCTTGCCTGTTAACGCCGGGTTTATGAAAACCTGTAAGACCAGCACTGTATGAAAGGGAGCGGTGACAATAACGTGCAAGTTAAAACCGCACCGCTCTTACCGCAAAACTTGTAATCTAGCCGATTGTAAGTAAGTTTAATTTAAATAAATATTTTTTATGATCTGTTGTATAGAATATTGTAACGGAATAAGTGTGTATAATTGATTCATAATCTAGTTTCTACATAAATATTATTAAAGGTGTTTATAAATTTCAGCAGTTGCCAACCAATAAAAAACTAATCTAAAACAAAGGAATAAATATTATCTTTTAATATTTATGTATATACATTTTATTGGTTGGCAACTGCTGAAATAAGTACACCAACATTTTCTTGGAGGTTATTACTAAGATAATAATAAATATTATTTTTGTAACCTCGTATATACCAACAAACTCCATGTAATAGACACTAATATAAAGAAGAATATGCACAGATACTGGTCTAAAAATCCAGTATAAAACCTTTTAAAAACTTACTGAGGGGGCGGAGCCTGACTGGGCTCAGAGATGGCCGCATAATCTCTGAGCTCCAGGAGCTAAAAGTACAAAACAGGGATTAAAGTCTTCCTAGACAGCAATTCTGAGACTAAAACCTCACTGCATCAGTCGGAGACACTCTCCGGGATATATATGGGCTGATACTTCTCACAGACCGACTGCTGCTTACAGACACAGGACCGGAGAGGTGAGGCCTATCAGTTTACCCCCACGCTGAACTATTACACACGCTGCAGTAGCAGCGATGCAGAGACTTGCTTGAGGGGGAACAGATACAAAGCCCTAAGCGATCGGACATAACAGCAGGAGCTGAACCTACTCGGTAGGGGTCACACATATCTGGATCTGCTTGGGGGCTGAGACACAGCATGGGACAATAGTCAATGGCGGCAAATGGCGGTATGACGCAGGACTTTTTGCAGAAGCGCCTAAATTTTAGCAATGCTCACATGAACCATACATAATAGAAGGATACAGAGGGAGGACATTATATCAAAGACACTCGCAGATGTTGGGTATTCAGGAGGTCTAATCTGAAAATACCAAGATAGCTCACAGGTTTCAGTCACTCAGTAAAAGACCCTTGCTTCTATAAAAACTTATAATAACAGCTGCGGAGCAACGAAATACAGAAAGTCTCTACTAAAGTGTCTCCTCACAAAACATTAAGGGGCCATAACATATGGTACTTCAACAAGTCTATATATAATCGCACCATCTCTAAAAGTTAAACACATAGGTGCAGTAGCAAATATTATAAAGTCAAACAAATACCAACACTCAAAATCATATACCATGACATCTAAGAAACTAACCAAGGCAGACAAAGCTGCCAAATCACAGAATATTAACCCTTATTTCAAATCAGCTAAGGCTAATAAATTTACAGATGAAAATACCAGAGAAGAGGAAAGAGACTCTGAACAAGACACAGACTCTATTACCACAGAAGGAGATCACACTCCAGTAACAAGGGCAGATTTGCGCCTATTGGTATCAAAACAAGACATTTCATCAAACTTTGAACGTCTCTGGGAAAAAATAGACTCTATGCACACTACCGTTACAGATAGCCTCACTGATATAAAATCAGACATTGCAGAATTAGGAGGCAGAATTGAAAATCTGGAAGAGCAAAGAGAGGCGATCAATGAAGACCTTACTTCTATGTCTGAGGCTGTTAACTCCCAGCAGCAATCTATTGTTGAACTCCAGGACAAGGTCGAAGACCTCGAAAACAGAGGAAGACGAAATAATATCAGAATGAAGGGCATACCAGAATCTGTTTTGAACAAAGATCTCCATCTATACCTGCAACAATTGTTCAGAGCCCTCACTGGAGACAAAGAGGAATCTACATTCCATATCGAAAGAGCTCACAGAGCTCTAAGAGCAAGGCCTAAAGATAACGACCCGCCAAGGGATGTCATTGCGAAACTACTGTTTTTTCAAGAGAAAGAACAAATCCTATCTGCATCCAGACAAAACCCAACCTTTAAATGTCAGGGAACTGTAGTCCAATTTTTTCAGGATCTCAGCTTAAGGACTCTACAAAGAAGATCCCAGCTACGACCACTTACAACTTTGTTACGAAAGCACCAAATCCAATACCGATGGGGATTTCCCTTTGCACTACACATAATAAGAGATGGAAAAACATTAACTTTAAAAGAGGAAGAAGAAATGCCCAATATGTGTAAGCTTCTGAGACTGGATCCTCCGTCTATACCAATAGACACTCCTGCTAAGCAATGCAGAAACCTACAAATTTCCCAGCGAGATAGCATACAATCCAAGTGGCAATCTACCAGCAAAAGAAAGTTAAACAACAAATGACTTTTGCCACTGGGTTATAAAGGGACACTCCAGAATTAGAAATGTATGATGGACTAATAACTATGGTTCATGCCTTTATAGTCCACACCCCATGCTGAAAATTTTCAAGAATGGGTAAAGTATATAAGGCGCTAAAACACCAGCTATGTTAGAGTTTACAGATTGTACTACTTGTTGATTTACTGTTGAATCTACTGTTTACAAAGCTAGATATATTTCTTTAATACTGCTCCACTAAAACAGAATGTTATGAGAGTTGTTATCTCTCTTTACCAGAGAGATATAGTTAATGTATTTTTATCTTATTTCCTATATTTACATTGTTCATTGTTGTTACATTTTTTTGTCTTTTTATTTTTTTTACAATGCATGATGGTATTGAGTCATTCACAACCTGGGAATGCTGGATGAGGGGATATAGGTGGAGGGATGGAAACATTATAGAACTTCACGCAAAAGATATATTTTGCTATTTATTAAAAGCCATGACTAAATGGACAACAGATAGGTTAGATGACTGAAATACATCTAGTCTCTCACAATGTGAGAGGATTAAACTCAGACGTCAAACGGAGGGTAGCTATGGCCCATTATATTAGACTCCATGCCAATGTCCTTTTTCTTCAAGAGACTCACTTAACACACTCAAATATTCCCAAATATTGGTCCAGAGCGTTCCCACTACATTACCACGCCACAACAGAGACGAAAAAAAGAGGGGTATCCATACTCATACATTCATCGCTAAACTTCATACATGAACACACCCTAGCGGATTCAGAGGGCAGATATCTAATTGTAAAGGGACAACTGGACGGGTCAGATGTCATTTTCTGTAACATTTACGCTCCAAATGACAACCAACATACCTTCTTTAAAAACATTTCACACCTAATAACACATTGGTCTCAATATAGAACAATACTAGCTGGAGACTTTAACATTAATTTGAAGCCCATCACCCAGCCCTCAAATTCAAGGTTGAGCAACAAACAAAATCGCCATAACAGGTTAATAAAATCTATACAAGATGCACTTGCTCCCCATACATTTATAGACACCTGGAAATACTTATATGGGGACACTAATGACACGACATTCTATTCGGCGGCACACAAATCATACACTAGAATTGACTATATATTCATCAGCCAAATCCTAATCCCATTAATTCTATCTTCGGAAATACACCCTTGCTCCTGGTCTGATCACTCTCCGATCTCCATCCACTTAAAGGGGGTCCAAAACCCTAACAGATCTAGAACCTGGACTTTTGACCCAACCTCACTTAGAAACAAACCTACATTGGATAAAATAGGTGAACAACTGACTGAATTTTGGAATATAAATAAAGACACTACAGACAACCCATTACATTTGTGGGCAGCACACAAAGCATACATTAGGGGTCTCCTGATCCAAACTAAATTCCGTTCCTTACATCATAACAGCACCTTAATATCTCAACTTCAAAACGAAATAAAAGAGCTAGAAACACAGCATAAACTTACCCAAAATGCATCTGTTCTAAAACAATTATCCAAGAAAAGAGATAGTTTAAACAAAATTCTGAACTCCATGGCAACTAGGGCAGTGATGAAACTAAAGACACAATATTATGTATTTGCTAATAAACCTGATAAATTTCTAGCCCATAAAATTCGCGAACGATGCAAGGCCTCTGCCATCCCAAGTATAATTAATTCACAAGGTATTTCAGTATCCCATCCCCAAGAAATTGTAGACACTTTTACAGAATTCTATGGGAACTTATATGACGGTAAAAAGGTGACTTATACATCACAAACTGAATCTGCTACTATAGCTTTCCTCACAGACGCTAACCTTAAGAAAATTTCAGAAACTGACTGAGAGCTACTTAATTCTCCAATCTCTCCGATGGAAGTATCTCTTGCTATCAAAGATCTTAAGAAAGGCAAAGCCCCTGGACCAGATGGGTTCTCAGGAGAATACTACAAATTATTTAAACCTATATTGATCCCCCAAGTAACTAACCTATGTAATCACATTTTAGATGGACGCCCAATTCCACCTGAGATGTTGATGGCTAAGATAGTAGTAATCCCCAAACCAGGCAGAAATCCAAAATATTGCTCAAATTATCGCCCAATCTCACTTATCAATCAGGATCTCAAAATATTCACTAAAATTTTGGCCAATCGTCTTAAATTAATACTACCCCAACTGATTCACCCTGATCAAGTTGGTTTCATAAAGGACAGGGAGGCCCCAGATAATATTAGACGAGTAATAGACTCCATTCACTATCTGTCTGAGTCCGGGACGCCTTCTCTGCTTCTATCACTAGATGCGGAGAAGGCGTTTGATAGAATAGATTGGAAATACCTATTACAGGTGCTTCATAGTATGGGATTCAGGGGCCCTTTTGTAGATGCAATAGAGAGGATATACTTGAATCCGTCAGCACAAGTCACAGCAACAGGTCACAAATCCAAAACTTTCCCTATTCTAAACGGAACGAGACAGGGGTGCCCTCTGTCACCCCTTTTATTTTCCCTCTGTATAGAGCCACTGGCAGCACAAATAAGAAATTCCCCAGATATATCGGGATTCAAAATTAGATCCACTGAATACAAATTGATGTTATTTGCAGATGACATTTTACTCACAATCACCAAACCGATGCTCTCCCTCCCGAATCTATACCAACTTCTAGATAAGTTCTCATCTATCTCAGGTTATAAAATTAATCTAGAAAAATGTGAAGCTCTCCCCATTAGGCTCCCACCCCATACACAAAAACTAATTGAAATCAACTTCACCATGAAGTGGGCCACACAAACTATCAAATATTTGGGAATAAACTTACCGACCCAATTTAACCAATTATATAAATTCAATTACTTACCGCTATATAGAGGGATCAGACAAGATCTTCAGAAATGGTCACAATATTCTTTCTCTTGGTATGGGAGAAAATCTGCGGTTAAGATGAATATCTTGCCACGCTTACTATACCCTATCAGAGCTCTTCCAGTTAAAATCCCAATCCCAGAATTACTACAGGTGCAATCAGACCTTATAAGGTTTATTAGGGGGAAAAAAATCTCCTAGAATCCAGGCCTCTTGCTTGACGAGACACAGAACACTAGGAGGGATAGGGGTCCCCGATCTCGTCACCTACTATAAGGCGGCGAGACTAGCTCAAACAGCGCTTTTAGACAACCCCAACATAGATCTTGTCTGGCCGACCCTTGAAGCAGAAATGGGAGGCTGGAACTACCCAGCAGACATTCTTTGGGAGGAGAAACTACACACTCCTGCCATGCGACATTTCAGGCCCCCTACTTTGGACTCTTCAATGATATCTTGGAATAAGGTAGCCAAAGCTACTAAATTAAAACCAGCACAATCTAAAAGTATGCCAATTAGATATATGTTACCTCAGGAAAATCGCCCACCAATAGACAAATGGCGCAATAAGGGGCTTTATAGAGTGGCTGATTTAATAAGTAATGATACATTTTTAACTTTCAACCAGATCCAAGATAAAATCGCACCCTTAAAGGTAAATTGGTTCCTTTACCTTCAAATAGTCTCCGCCCTTAGAGAATTTCAAAAAAGGTATATAACCCAGAACACCACAACACTAGAACTCATTTGTAAAGCCCCACATAGAACGAAATAAACTATCTCGAGGCTGTACTCCGCCATACAATCATCACAGACACTAGTAAAATCTCAGTTGATCTTAAACTGGGAAAGAGACTTGGAGATGGAGCTGGACATACAGGAATGGGTCGACATCTTTAGAGAAATAGACAAAGGACTAATAAATGCAGACCTCAGGGAAAATGCACTTAAGACCGCATATAGATGGTACCTAACTCCATTGCAGACAGCACATATGTCTCCTATGGGGAACAGATTATGTTATAGAGGATGTGGCTCTCTGGGAACATACTTACACTTATGGTGGGAATGCGACACAATCAGACAGATATGGGACAATCTCTCTCTCTTGATATGTAATATTCTTGATGTACATATTCGTCTCACACAGGCACAGGCCCTACTGCATGTCCGAATTCCTAATCTTAACAAACCAATTAACACATTCATCAAGATCTTGTGCACGATTACAAGATCATGTATAGCTAGATACTGGAAAACCGGATCCTTGACCTGGCAGGAAGTTTTAAATAAAATCAAAGCCACACATACTATGTATGAATCTGCAGCTTGGATTCTAGATAATAAAGTTGACAGCAGTTAACAAAATATGGTTTTATTGGGTATTAAAGGGGGGAGACTATCGCCACACATAATCCCACACAAACATATAACTCTTTGATTGGTACCAACACTATTTACCCTCAACATCCACGAAACCAAAATACACACTCGAACATCCTGCATTTATTTTGTGTTATTTTTCTTGTTATTTTTTATTATGTCTTTATCTTCTTTGAATGAGTATTATTTCATTGTGCAAATAACAATGTATGATAAAAACTGTTTAATAAAAACATTTCAACATAAAAACTTACTGAGCAGCTCCCAATTTATCACTGTTGAGGAGTTTAAGCTGAGACACCCACTGAAAGGGGCTGAAAGGAGACCCTTACCCCTTCTCCTCTCCCCCACATATGAAAAGACTCATTATACAAACAGAAGCAATCTGAAGTCTGTATACATCAGTATACATCAAAAACATTGGGGCTTGGTTAGAAGTCTTAAACTCAGCATAATCACCTAGATTATGAGTTTTACGCTAAACAGGGTGTGGAACTAAAGCTAAAAAAGTTGAGTTATTTCACTCTCTATAGCACTGCCATTACGAGTTACAGAAAAGCCTCTTTGTGCATGCAATATGGTGGCGTTAAGCTCCATACAGCACAAAAACCAAGGGCTGATTTGACGTGCTCATGCACACTTTCCCCCATAAACATCAATGTAGAGAGAGTGTTAGAAAAAACACCTGAAGTGCGGAATGAAAAAACATAAATTATGCTTACCTGATAATTTCATTTCCATCATGAAATTATCAGGTAATCATAATTTATGTTTTCCATCTAATACAAGAAAAGTCCATGGCTTCATTCATTACTTGTGGGAAACAAATACCCAAGCTCTAGAGGACACTGAATGAAAAACGGAAGGGAAAAAGCAAGGCGGACCCTATACTGAGGGCACCACAGCCTGCAAAACCTTTCTCCCAAAAACAGCTTCAGCTGAAGCAAAAACGTCAAATTTGTAAAATTTTGTATAAGTGTGTAAGGAGGCCTCATTTTTAAAGGCCCAAGAAGAAGCCACAGCTCTATTAGAGTGCGACGTAATCCTCTGAGGAGGTTTATGTCCCGCTGTCTCATAGGCCAAACGAATCCAGCTCCTCAGCCAAAAGGATAGAAAAGTGGAAGAAGCCTTCTGCCCATTGCGCTTCCTCGAATAGACCACAAAGATGAAGTTTGTCTGAAATCCTTTGTAGCCTGAAGATAGAATTTCAAGGCTCAAACCACAGAAGAAGAATTAGGATACAAGGAAGGAACCACAATTTCCTGATTAATGTTGCGATCAGACACTACTTTAGGGAGAAATACCAGAGCAGTGCAAAGGACGGCCGTATCTGCATGGAAAATCAGGTAAGGAGGCTCACATTGCAAGGCCGCTAATTCAGACACCCTTCTCGCTGAAGCAATGGCCAGTAGAAAAAGAACTTTCCAAGACAGAGTCTTAATGTCATGTCATGAAAATGCATAGGCTCGAATAGAGCCCCCTGCAAAACCTTCAGAACCAGATTCAAACTCCAAGGCTTTTGTCCAGGCCTGAGCCTGAACAAAAGACTGAATATCAGGTAGCTCAGCGAGCTTCTTGTGTAACAACACTGATAGCGCCGAAATCTGTACCCTTAGGGAACTGGCGGCAAGTCCCTTCTCTAAAACCATCCTGGAGGAAGGAAAGAATTCTGGATACCCTGACCTTATGCCAGGAATATCTATGAGATTCACACCAGAGTAAGTTGGTCCTCTACACCTTATGATAGATGCGACGGGTGACCGGCTTTCTGGCTTGAATGAGAGTATCAATCACCCTCTCAGAAAAACCTCTTCTGGCTAAGACTAAGCGTTCAATCTCCACACTGTCAGCCTCAGAAAATCTAGATTCTGATGCACAAAGGGACCCTGTACCAGCAGATCCCTGCAACAGGGCAACCTCGATGGAGGAAACCAGGACATCCCCACTAGATCCGCAAACCACACCCTACGTGGACATGATGGAGCAATCAGAATAGTTGACGCTTGCTCCTGTTTGATGTGTGCCACTACACAAGGTAGAAGTGGTAAAGGTGGAAATATGTAAACTAGGTTGAATCCCCACGGCACTGCTAAGGCATCTATCAGTTCTGCCTGGGGATCCCTGGACTGCGACCCATATCTGGGTAGCTTGAAGTTGAGTCTGGACACCATGAGATCTATCTCTGGAGTCCCCCAACTGTTGCAAATCTCTGCAAACACTTCGGGGTGAAGAGACCATTCCCCCGGGTGAAACGACTGTCTGCTGAGAAAATCCGCTTCCCAGTTGTCCACACCAGGGATGGGGATCGCTGATAGTGAACAGTCGTGGGCATCCACCCACTCCAGAATCTGAGAAACTTCCCTCATGGCTAGAGGGCTTCTCGTTCCCCCCTCATGGTTGATGTAAGCGACCGAGGTAATGTTGTCCGACTGGAATCTGATCTACCCCAGTAGAGGCCAAGCCCCCAAAGCTTTGAAGATCGCCCGAAGTTCCAGGATGTTGATCGGGAGAAGATACTCCTTCCGATTCCACCTGCCCTGTGCCTTTCCCTGGGCAGGGAAACCACTGCACTCCATTTACAAAGTAACGCAATTCTGAGCAAAGGAAGAAGGACATGCCCGCGCTTCCAGACCAGATGACCCACCTAAGGCGGGAAGGAAGGAGACTCCGCCACCGCAACAAAATGTTTATTAGGCTAAAGAGTCAGCATCCGGAAGAACCTAAAGTAAAGACGCAAATCGTACACCACTCGGAACACTAGACCACATAGGTCACATACATCTCCCAACTCCAAAGGAATGGAAACTATGGTTCTGAGTCCCCAGGGATCTGAAGAACCAGGATGACATCTGAAAAGACAGATCCGTATCCCAGATGAGTAGCCAGAAAAAGCCAACCTTAGATCAGCACACCCAACCCTCCATTCAGAGGCGTTGTATCTACACACTAGGCCTCATACTTTGAAATAGGATCCAACCCTGGAGTCCATATCAATAGGCCAAGTGACATTCAGAATTTGACAGGATTAAATCAGCACCATGAAGGTGACATGAACCCAGGTAACAGCAGAAAAGCGTCCGACCAGTACCTGCCTGGTATAAGGACACTCCAGAACTGTCCAAGGTCCAAGAAAATTCGACCTGAAGGATCGATAAATGAACTAGAAAACATAATTCTATTATTCAAAAGTATGCAACGTCCGCCCACGCGACCACAAATTGCAAGGATTCATTCCAGAGAAGAACGTTTTAAAAAAATGAAATCTAACAGACATGAGCTTAAGAAAACAAAATAATCACATCCATCCGGATCCAAAATAAAAGTAAGGCAGCACCCTTTGGATGAACGCCCAAGATAAATGAGGACACCAACGGGACCAGCCGATCAGAGGCTCCATTCACCCAAGCTCAAAACTGGAACCGAAACATAAAGAAAAAATAAAATGGAGACGTTAAGGAGATTAGCTTCATCCCCAAACGTTGTATTCATCCCCAAACGTTGTATCCAATTTGCCATCCAGCATCTAAGGCCTCGTATCCCTTAGCCCACTAGGATTGGGATCCTCTAACATCGCCAAAACGTGCCTTAAAAGAACACGAAGATGTGCCATGTATAACGGAAAGCAAAATCATCCCTCATCGGATCAACAAAATACCCTGACCCTGATGTTTGGGCCACTGAAGCCTCAGAGGCCAACGCTACCCTAGGAGGCTGAACTGAATCAAGCAATCCCATGCCCGACGGGCCCTGGTTAACAGAACACAGTATCTTAGAAATATTTCACTTGGGAGATATAAATGAGTCAGCGCCATAGAAATGGCCATGCGGAACCTTGCTGTAACCTCTGGAGGCAACAAGCCACACTCCGGAGAAGGAGTAAAGGCTATAGAGACACCTGCTTGCACAGCCGAGAAAGGGTCTGGGGCACTAAGCTCCCTGATTCGGGAGAAGAGAGTACTCTATAATGGCAATCGGAACATAACTGATGGGCATTGATTACCCAGGCCATTTTGCATTTAATCGCAAGACGCATGCCCTGTATCGGAGACATCCATGTCTAAAATATCAGAATCCTCCATAATCTTGGGATTACAAAAATAACAAAAACTAACTGGCACCCTTTTTACACCCCCAATGGCTGGGGCACTCACCACCTGCAGTGAACCAGACAACCCACGAGCTAGACTCTCTCTGTCGCACACAGTCAGCACAGTCAGCATACGGAAGTGAGAAACAAACATAACCGCACCCGTCACGAGGTACACCGTGCCAGTCACAAAAAGGGCGGGCAATCTCGAGATCACGTCATTAAGATATGGCCGTTATGTTCCGTAAAAGCTGTGAGCCTAGGTATTGCTATACATTAGCAGATAGAACCATATAACAAACATGATTAAAGTCCCCCCTGTTCAATAACCCCCCTATGGAGATATTAACCCATGATTCCTTATTAAGATAAAAGGAGTCCCACTGGGACCCTAGCTTATTTTGTTAACATTACATTCACATATCGAAATAAAATTAAACGATCTTACCGGAATCTACAGAACAAAAGGCAAAGAATGACTTGGGGATGAGGGAAGTGGGGGAGGTATTTAAGCCTTTGGCTGGGGTGTCTTTGCCTCCTCCTGGTGGCCAGGTTCTGTATTTCCCAAAAGTAATGAATGCAGCTGTGGACTCTTCCCGTTTAAGAAGAAAAAGAATTTTTTAACTTAGGGCAATGCACTACAAAAGGCCCTTTTAAGGGCTATTGGTAGTTTATTGTAGGCTCTAATTTAAAGTTGGGGGGGGGTGTTAGGTTTAGGGGTTAATAGTTTAATTTAGTGTTTTGCGATGTGGGTGGGAGGCCGGAGTGCGGTTTAGGGGTTAATAGGTAGTTTATGGGTGTTAGTGTACTTTGTAACATTTTAGTTATGATTTTTGTGAAACATTTGTGTTTCACAAAATCCACAACTACTGCTGTGGCGGTATGGATCGTGTCGGTATAGGCTGTAACGCATACATTTTAGCCGGACCGCACAACCTGTAATAACGGTGCTATGAAAATCCCACACAAAAACGTGATTTTTTGACTGCGGGAATTGACTTTGCGTTAAAGGCTAAAATGCTTGCGGTATAGTTATACCGACACAACTCGTAATATGCTTTCCTGGCCGTTACGCTTTAAAAAAGCGTTAAAAGCCGTACCGCAACACTTGTAATCTAGCCAAATGTTATTTAAAAATAAGCAAAACTATACATTTTTACAAAAACACCCCCAGATGGGCTATATAAATGGGTCATCTACAAGACATTTATGCAAAGAAAAATCTAGTGTACAATGTCCCTTTAAGGTAAAAACAATGTTACAGTATAATGTCCCTTTAAGTCATTTTAGAGGTGAGTCTCCAACAGGTTAACAAAAAGAACTAAACTCACAATACAGTTTACTCTATCCAATATATTGATTTCTAGCAAAATCTCGCTAAATAAATAAGATTGTACGTGTCCTACTATAGTGGTGTTTCTTGCTAGGAAGAATATTTTAGTAAAGGGGTAAATAAATCAGCTCCCACTATTCCCTTCTAAAATCTTCAGTATTACAATAGTTGATCCATGAGCAGTACTATAGACTGGCAGTTGTTACAATTAGTAAATTCATAACAAAATGAATGGTATATTTAGACATTTTAGATATACCCATGTATCATCAAATATTAACTTTAAGAAATACAACATACATGCTTGAGGCCAATCTTCATAGGGAATGTGGTTAATCTTGGACAGATTATATATAGGTTTGATTGACAGACTGAACATACCGGGAGTGACATTTTATTAGCAGGCTGCTACTCTATTTGTGACAACTTATACTTCTTAAAGGATAGGAAACCCCAACATTTCTTTCATGATTTTAAATAACTTTTCAATTGGCTTCTTTTATCAAATGTTCTTCATTCTCTTGTTATCCTTTGCCGAAAGAACAGCAATGCACTACTGGCAGCTAGCTGAACACATCTAGTAAGCCAATCACAAGAGAAAAATGTTTGCAGGCACCAATCAGCAGCAGCTCCCACTAGTGTAGGATATGTGTATATTCTTTTTCAACAAGGGATACCAAGAGAACGAAGCACATTTTGAAAATAGAAGTTATTTTTAAAATGTCTTAAAATGACATGCTCTATCTGAATCATGCAATTTTAATTTTGACTTTCCTATCCCTTTAATGGAGTTTGCCATAGAAACCCATTGTAAGCAATGGAGCAGATATACAGGTATGTAGTCAAGTCCACAACAATTCCTTATATGGAATTTATTTTTGTACACCAGGGGGCCGAGCCTGGAAACAGAAGTTTTGAAGCAGCAGTCTAAAGACCACTGCTCTATAACTTGTCCGCCTGCTCTGAGGCCGCGGACAGAAATCAACCCGATCGTATACGCTGTGGGCATTTATCGTTGTGCAGCGGACATGATACGATACATTGCATCATGTTCACTTGCACTATAATAAATAAACCCCAGGTGTTCTGTTATGTTTGCCTACCTAGCTGGGGACATAAAAATATCAGTGCTAAAAAAAGTCAATATGTTCTTTTATTCAGTATAAATATTATTATACTGATGTATTTAATTAAAGAAGTGAATATATTTAAATAAAGCAGACATTATATAATAGTTACAAACATTCCCTTTCATGATGAAACGCTAATACATTTTCTAACTATTTATATTATGTCTGCTTTATTGAAATACGTTCACCCTTTTAATCAAATACATCAGTATAATAATATTCAATATACGGAATAAAAGAACACAGTTGTAGGAAGCCTTTTTTGGCACTGATACAGTATTTTGATGTCCCCAGCTAGTGCCAAAATTGTGGACGGTGTACTATAATATTTGCCAACTGCGGCAGTGAGCGCATGCGTGCAAGGGGTATTTGCAAGTTTATTATAGGCGTCATGCTCTAATATTTGCTGACTGCGACAGTGAGCGCATGCGTACAAAGGGTATTAGCAAGTTTATTGTAGACGTGGCTGTAAGCGTTAGGTACAGTAGGTAGGCAAACATAGAACACAGGCAGTAAAAAACCCAGAATCTTCATGTGTTTATGGTAGATTCTTCATTAGAGCTCCCCACAGAATTTATATATAACTGTAGCATAAAGGAACACAGGTTCAGATGTATTTTATGCATTCATATACTGTATGGGTGAAAGGTTGAACTTGATGCACTTGAGTCTTTTTTCTGCCTATATTGTTTTCCTGAAAATGTTTGAATAAATGAGATTTTTCAAATATGTTTTCAAGGGGCTTAAGAACACCCACAAAAACTAATTTATAGTGTTACACTGAACTGTAAGCATACCCATAATGCACATGCTCAAGGAGCAGAAGAGCATACATTTTAATTAAAATACAGACCTGTTAACAAAGTAATTTTTCACTTTCTCAAGTAATTTGAAAAAAGAACCACAGTGGAACAAGACATTTTCAAAGTAGTGTATATACCAGAGAAGACACTGTACAGAAGCAGTTTTCAACTGAGCAGATACATATACACCATCACTTAATGCCCCAATCAAGACTCTAAATGTTTTTATAGTGGCCTTAAGACTTTGGGGTCAATTTATTATAGTGCGAGCGGACTAGATACGATGTAGCGTATCATGTCCACTGCACATCGATAAATGCCGACAGCATACGCTCTCAGCATTTATCATTGCATAGTTCTTGTGAACTGCTGGTGCAATACCGCCCCCTGCAGATTCGCGGCCAATAGGCCACTAGCAGGGGGTGTCAATCAACCCGATCGTATTCGATCGGGTTGATTTCTGTCCGCCGCCTCAGAGCAGGTGGGCAGGTTATGGAGCAGCAGGGCATCAAGCTCTGTACGGAGCTTGATAAATATGCCCCACAATGTAAGTTTTTAATAATATCTTAAAAATCACTTTTCTGACCTCAGCATACCTTAATTACCAATTATCACTATTACCTGCTTTAATCCAGTCTAGTGTATAAATGAAATCATTGACTTTAGACCCTTTTGACTGGAAACAACCATAAACAATGTTGTCTGCTTTGAATAGTGTTTATTTTTTTAAACTTAAAGGGACAGTAATCTTAAAAAATAATGTTACATAATTGTCCATTAAGGGTTGGGTTTCATATCCCTTTAAGACAGCATTTCCCTCTGTAAACAATAGAGGTCACTCTTGGACGTCACCTATCACATTTACTATTTAGAGGGATTGCCAAATTAGACAAATGTAAATAAAAACCTTTTGATACAAGTTTAAATTTTAAATGAAGAATAACCATGTCCTTCACAATCATAGAACTCTGTAGTAATTCCTGCAACGTATATATTAATAGGAATCCTCAAACTGTAGTTTCATTTTTTTTTTACCAATGGAGTGATTAAGAGAATACTCTTTTTAGAGTCAGTAATCTGTAACATGAAAAAGGGGAACCGTCACCACCATAGCATATGGGAAATAGATAGTAGTTATAGAGTCAGTAATCTGTAACATGAAAAAGGGGAACCGTCACCACCATAGCATATGGGAAATAGATAGTAGTTATAGAGTCAGGGGGGTAAGACTACTCGCAGACATTTAAAATGCTATGTAGAAACCTCAGATACAACTGATACAAGTCTCTCTCTTTAATACTGAAACTGCATCATACAAGGTACGTTTGCAAGGGACATCTAGCTATATGGACAGACAGCAAAGCTGCCCCTAAAGTAAGATTAATGTCACATTAAAGGAAGCAACAATCCTATAAATGCCAAATATGTGCAAGAGCTTTCTAAAATAAACCACCAGCTAGTAGGTATGGAGTATATGTGCTCTGCTGCCAGCAATAGCTCTAAAATCAAACTAGGCAGTTCAAATAAATAAGAGCAGATGCATGTCGACTCCAGTTAACAGAAATGCCTCTACACCATTTAAATAAAATATATATAGAACAGTACTTACCTAAAAGAGTATTTAATACACAATGTTTAACTAAGTATAGAGGAAATAGCTATGATTCTTAACTCACAGAATGCAATATTCTGCATGTAAAAGATCCATTTCTGTAATCTACTATTAAAGAGAGAGGAAAGTCAAAATTAAACTTTCAAGAATCAGATAGAGAATGACATGTTAAGACACTTTTAAAATCACTTCTATTTTCAAATGTGCTTTGTTCTCTTAGTATTCATTGTTGAAAATGAATACCCACATATCCTACACTAGTGGGAGCTAGCTGGTGATTGGTACCTGCACACATGTCTCTTGTGATTGGATAACTAGATGTGTTCAGCTAGCTGCCAGTAGTGCAAAGCTTGTACTTCAGCAAATAATAACAAGAGAATGAAGCATATTTGGTAATAAAAGTACATTTAAAAGTTGTTTAAAATTGTATTTTGTATCCGAATCATGAATTAACTTTTTGGGGTTTCCTTTCTGTGAAGGGAAATTTACATGTGAAATTTACATCTCAATTTACGTTAAGGATCAAGGAAATATTCTTGCTATATCTATGATTTGTTAACTATTTAATAACTGCAAACATTATTAGGGTTATACAATACCATCATTAATTTAAATCTACAACTACAATAGTATATCATATCATTAGATCATCATATATTAGAGTTGGGAAGTAAATTAAATGTTGCTAGATAAACTCTAGTGCTGATCATACATAAGAAATCTACTTTCAAACCCCCAACTTACAAGTATGGTGATGAGAACAAAAAACACATAGTCATCTAGTCTTGTTTCACATTCTAACCCACTCCAGTTCTCTGAGGAATCCCAGCAGTCCAGACCAAAGCAAGAACATACTCCCCAGTATTAATATTGAGATCTCTCATCCAAACTTAGGGTCACAAACAGCTTGAAAAGTTCATTAAGTTTATTTCTCCCTCCCTTTTCCCCTCCCCTTACGAGCTTACTGATATAGTATTTGTTAAGTTTTGTTTCAAATTACCCTGCGTGGTAAGATTAATATATGCATGTAACAAATTTTCTTTTTTCTTCTTGCTACAAAGAAAGTCTGGACATTTTGTTGGTTTATAAATAAAAATTTAAAAAAAAAGAAAAGTTCATTAAGTGGCACAGAGATGAACAGTCCACTAAGTTTCGAAACGGTAAACAAAGAAGCATGAGTTTGTGAGTGTCCATAGAGATCAACATGTACCTCTCTTTTGATCTCAGGTGTAAGGAGTAAGGTCACATAACTGATCCAAGTTGCTAATCATATCCCTAAAATGGTATCACTTGGGAAAGCATCCTCAGATGCCGTTATGATGACATGGACCGTTGTTGAAACCAAACTTTTCAGATGAAGTGGCCCCCTGTGTTAACTGTACATCTTCTGGGAATTCAAATTCCTGTTCCAACTCCTTGCTCCTATGTGACATGTTGAAGACCAATCTCTTAGCATGCCCTAAGCTGAGCTCACACAGGGACTTTTTGACTGCATTCATCATCGGTGGACTTCAAGGACTGTTATGGGTAAGTTGAACTCCAACCTGTACAGCTTTATTAGTGTTGGAAGACAAGTTGGACTCCTAAATTCAGAGGGAAGCCCCCATCTGACATCTGCTGCGTTGAGTTGAAAATCCTACTGATCCTCTTCTCCATTTTGTTGTAAATGTTCTATGAGGAACAATTGTAGGTGATGTAGTAGTGCAATATCGTCCATTATCAAGTACTGCACTTGCAATATTGGGGAAGCAGGATTTTCTTGTCACAACACCAAATCAAACAAAGCTGTCAGGTAGACTGTAGTTAAGGTTATTCAATTTGCAATCAAACAGTGGCCACCAACCCAGGGGGGGGGGGGGTGAGAACCCTTTATCCGGCCACTGAAAACCCCAGCAGTCCAGACCAAAGCAAGGAATCAGATTTAAAAAAAAAAAAAAACTAATGATTCAGCAAGTTTTCCAAATTTGTCATGTTTGAAGAAGGATGACAACTTCATCTGTAGCTATTCAGCGAATTATCCAAGTATATCTACAGCCTTTGGTATTGCAACCTATCATGGCAGATGCCCAGACACACACACACCCCTGGATTGTAGTTTCTTTTGTTTGTTTGTTTGTTGTAAACATAAGAATTAAGTGTCTTTACGGTTCTGATCCAGTGATAGTTTGTATAAACGTACCCACAATATTTATCCTGCAGTAAAACTCTATTTCCAGCTTTTCTTGGAACCGTGAGGTTATTATTTAATGAATGAATGATTGAATTAATTAATTAATTAATAATAGAATGTCAACAATATTAGGAAAAATGTGCAGTTCAGTAAGTTAAGTTCATGTAATCCACAAACATGCACAACTTATTTGCATTAATTGCTTCACATTACTATAGGCTGTGTTTTCTACACACCTAATGATTAATTATCCTCCCTAATATTTAATACAGAATATGAATAATTTAAATATAAAATCCTGTTGATACTTCCTAAACAGTGATGACATTTTTATGTGACAAATATTCTTGTTTTCTCATCTACAAAATAAAACAGACTTAATAATTCAAAAGGCTGCTTCTTTCATATTATAATCTATAGATACTTTTGGAAAACTGATTATGTTTTATGTTATGTATCTTCTCATCTACTAGTCTTGGTAATATTTCTGCAATTGAAAAGGCTGCTTTTTCACATAATCCAGTTAAGCCTGGTTTAAAATCATTACTGTGGTTTTGTTGAAGTTGCATTTACAAGGTCCTGAACTGATACGCGGTTGCTTGATTGACATTTACAAAACACAAATTTCTTCCATATGGTTTTGAATTTGAATGTGTATATGATGGGATTCCCCAAGGAATTTAGTGTAATCATCATTGCACTGAAATTACGAAACACAAATACACCTGTGTGCAAATTTTCAGGGCAAATTGTATTGAAGACATCCCAGAGAACCCCACCAAAGAATGGAGAATATGAGACTACAGCAAGTATCCAGATGAAAATGCAGGTTTTGGCAACCTGTTCCTCTGCTGCTTTGAAGGTACCATTGAATTGCCCATGTGCCAACATGCAAAATTTCTGTTTCCTTAATATTAAAATGATTCCAATGTATGAGATCAGCAGAAGGATAAAACCAATGGCACAGTTGGGAATAGTGATGAAAGCTAAATAGTCAATACAAAAAGGTCCATACAGAGTAGACACAGTGCCACGTTGTATTGAACAGTCCCATCCCATTAGAGGTAAGGAGCCCAAAATGATTGCGACTACCCAATTAAATAATACTGCTGACAAAATGTGTGTTTTTGTGACTCTGCTTTTAAATGTTGTGTTCCCAGATACTGTCATATATCGTTCTATCCCAATGCAGACTAAATTATAAATGGTAGAAAGTATAGATGTTGTATATGGGACATAGGCGATGAGGATGTCCCTGGAGCCAGCAATGGTGCTGTATGGCTCAATAATAAACAAAAGAGCGATATAGAAGGCAGATAAACTTACCAAGAAGTCTGATATAGCAAGATTGCCAAAAAGAATACAAATCCGCTGGTTTAGATCTTTGGAAAATGTTACATTGACAATAACAGCACAATTAAAGATCATTGATACTACAGTCATGATCATTTGTGTAATCCCCAAGGAAAGAACAATGGGTGGGCTCCATATATGTGACTTATGCAGTTCTTCAAGGGAACAATTTATTAATTTCTCCATGGTATTATTTTAAGATGCTTCTAAGGTGTGGATGTTCTAATAATGCTTCCTAGTCCTTTGACATGTCATGTCTCTCTTCAAAATGATCCTTTTCCTTTTCATCCCTCATCTTATGCATTACCCATAGCACAAATGAATGATTAACCATAAATATTTCACATTTCAAACGACACAGTAAATGCACTGTTACTAAGAAGAGCCGTGATAACAAATATATATTTGCTAAATGTTAGATAATTTTCAACAGCAGACTTTACCTAAGATATAAGAGCCTATTGCAAGGCTGAGAAAAGCCGGAAATTACAATTTGCTAGGTTACAGAGATAGGAAATCAGCAGCCTCAGAAGATAATGCATGTAATTAATTCAATCATTGTGTTGTGTGCTAAAGGATATTTTTTTAAAAAAAAAATAAGCCATATTATTCTTGTTTGCAAAGCAAATACATTAATGTTAAAATAAACTATTATGATTATTAGTTTAATATTTTTATTAATGGAAAGTTGTACCTTAAAGGGACAGTTCACCCAAAAACAGTCTCCCCTTTAAATTATTCCCAATGATCCTTTTTACCTGCTAGAGTGTATTAAATTGGTTGCAAGTGGGTCCTTTACTCCTATTTCAGCATTTGAAATAGCTGATTTAGCTTGTGGTTTGCCAACCTATACTGAAAGTTTTGATACTGGAGTATATGCTATTGACAAGCCTAAGTAAACACAGTCAGCAGAAGAAGTTACACTCTTAGTGGGATGCAGGATAGTTAAGTAATAAAATGATAATTTTCCATTGTTCTCTCTATGTACTGAGCTTTGGTGTTCCAGACAAATATAAGATAAGGAAGCAAGTGTGTGTACACAAAGTTATAACATAATGAGATCTGATAATACTTTATGTTCAACCCCTTGTAATAGGCTGTGGTTTCAAAGCACAAAACCAGCTACTTCATATACACAAATAAACCCAAAAATGCAATTTCTCAAATATTTTATACTCTGCAGGTGGTATAACAAGTCATTTAAAATACATGAATAGAAAATCAATTTTACAGTGTACTGTCCCTTTAAAATGTCCACAGGTGGGGGCGGAGCCTGGAGGCTAACAGAGATGGCGGTGTAATCTCATAGCTCCGCTAAGCACTGCTTGATTAACAACTTTCAAGGGGCATACATCTTCCCACAACGTCAGGAAAGTGGCTATGGAGGGGTAGTGAGCCTTAAGGATACAGATTGAAAGCTGAACCGGAGAGCGAGTGAGCTAACCAGCAACGGCTGCAGAGGGGAATATGCGGAGCACTCCGCCATCTTGACCACGAGGTTATCAACTCAGCATACAGCAGGTAAAACTTTTCTGCGTAGCCTGCACAGACAAAGATACTAGCGACAGCCTAAGTCAGACCCAAGCCCTTACCTACTAAACGAATAGGCGGTATTATACCGGACCGGGGTCAGAGAGAATTTATCTGCAATAAGAGAGGAAGGAATGGGGACTCTTAGCCTGCACGGACCGGTGACTGATTGAACCGGAACGGGCATAGATTGTGCAAGCGGCGAAGTGCCGACTAATGATAAACAGCATTGTATGATATATGAAACGATCCCCGATGAGGGACATGTTATATAAGAGCATCCCTTCTCTGATGCCACTAACTCTAAGAGACTGATCTATAGCAAAGGCCTCTCAGGGGCAGATGATGATAGGGGAGAGGTGAAGCAAAATAATCTTATGCAGGGCTTTGAGCTTAAAAACGCTCGCTGAAAGGAAGGTATTATCCAGACAAACTGTACATATACATAAAGGGATATGGTGATCCTACAACTAAGGGCGCAATACTAAGAAGCTGTGGTGACTCAGTTAACCCTAGCATGGCCTACTATGCGCATACACTATAAACAGAGACTTAATGTACTAAGATAAAATACTGCTACCCCTCTGAAAATAGCCTGTGCTAGACACTATAAAAATAACTTTAATCTTATACAAGGGGAGATTGATAAGACCATTATAAAAATGTTTTAGGTCCTGAATCATGCCTTCAAACATACTTCATAAGAAGGTTCATTGAAATACCTGAACTATCTCAACTATGGAGGCATTGGTTCCTGCAACAAATAACACCCACTAACAGACTAGATCTCTAGCAAATCATACTTTGTTGAAATCACAATACACTGATAGTGACCAGCCTTTACATGGTTGCAAAATAACTATATACCGCATGCTTTCCTGATGTTATAAAAGTCCTCACAAATCAGAAAAGATATCTACCAATAGTCCCAACTGAAAACTGACACTATGCTTCTTCAAAAGTGAACTTTAAACAGCTAAAATGGCAGCTAGAAAACAAACCAAATCCTCTCAAGGACTTAAAACTCCAACGGCAACTATGTTTTTTAAACCTATGAAAGAAAAGGTTCTAGAGACAACTAATAATGCCGCAGATGAAGATATAGAATCTGATACTGATTCACAGATTATTGAAGACGAATCTATCCCTGCTACAAGAGCCGACCTTAAGGAGTTGGTGTCCAAACAGGATATCAATAAGAACTTTGATAAGCTATGGGAAAAAATGGATGCATTCCAATGTACTGTGACTAGTAGCCTGGCAGAAATAAAGCAAGATATCACAGACCTGGGCTCTAGAGTGGCAGCTCTGGAGGAGGTTGAAACTTCAGTAACAGAGGATCTCACTAATTTTACTCAGCAACTCAGCACACAACAACAGGAGGTCGCTGAAATACAAGATAAATTGGAAGATCTCGAAAACAGAAGCCGAAGATGTAATCTACGCCTGAAAGAAATACCAGAATCTGTCACGGCAGACGAATTACATATCTACCTACATCAGCTCTTTCAAGCCATCACAGGTGAAGTAAATGAAGAGAAATTTCAATTAGAGAGAGCGCACAGGGCCTTACGAGCCAAACCAAAAGAAGAAGCCCCACCCAGGGACCTTGTTACCAGATTTTTCAGATTTCAAGAAAAGGAAGAAATTCTTGCAGCCGCAAGAAAAAACCCTACGTTTAAATTTCAAAGTTCAGTGATCCAATTCTATCAAGACATTTGTGTCAAAACGCTGCAAAGAAGAAGCGGTCTAAAACCTCTCACCACAATCCTGAGGAAACATCAAATTAGATATAGATAGGGGTTTCCCTTCAACCTATATATTCTACACAATGGCAGATCTCTGAGTCTCAGAGAGCCATCGGAAATCCCAGCAATCTGCAGTAAACTACACCTGGAAACTCCGGATTTACCACAAACGGCACATAATGAAGAAGCAAAGCAACAAGCCTCTGGGTCAAGCCAACCACAAAGACAAAGATGGACAAAAGTCACGAAGAAGAAGACAAAGACATGATACTTCTAAAGGGTACACGTTTTGAGGTACAACAGACTGAGGTGATGTAATATATCTCCATTAAAGAATGTGGGGAAGAGGAAACTAAGGTTTAATACAGACTCTCTCGACATAGATAGTCTAGAGAGGGAACTATCGATAGGAAGGTCAAGACAAACATGTATGCTTATTATGCCCGACACGGATGTATTAGCAGTGGGAGTATAAAGTATCCATAAAGTGTATGGAACACAAGAGGGGAGGGGGGGGGATGTTAAGAGAATTTTTGACTTTCTATATCTATCTTCTACAAGTAGTTACCGAATGTAGGAGATATCTGTTTTTTGTTGTTTTTTTTGTTATCACTCATTGTTGCACAAATGCTATGTTGAAAACAAAATGTAACTTGACTGTTTCTTATCTTTTTTTTGTTCTATTGCATTGCTTATCCTGCCCGAATGCAACCTTTGGTAAGGGAAGTACTCAACTGCAATCTCTAAGGAGGATGGTAGTGAATGAGAAAGAAGCCGATCCGGGGGGGGGGGGGGGAACCCCAAACTTCAATCTGTAAGTAATGACTGTTGACATACACCTACTTTCACATAACGTCAGAGGCCTCAACACAGATCTTAAACGACGGACAGCACTATCCCAATATTTGCGACTGAAGGCCAATATAATATTTTTACAAGAAACGCACTTCACCAAAGACGTGGTTCCAAAATATTGGTCTAGAAGCTACACCCAACACTACCACTCTACGAAAAAAAAAGAGGGGGGGTGTCGATTCTGGTACACCGGTCCTTGGGGTTTGTAGTGGAGGAGACAATTAGAGACCCAGAAGGGAGATTTTTAATTGTATGTGGGAGGCAACAAGACAAACAAATTGTATTATGTAACATTTATGCACCCAATGAGACACAGATATCTTTTTTTGCACACATTTCTTATTTGTTAACACAATGGTCTCAAGCTAGAATACTCTTGGGAGGGGATTTTAATATAGAGATGTACCCATATAAGAATACAAAACTAACCAAATTGACCCAAAAACAACTATGGCATAACTCTATGGTTAAGAAGATAAAGGAGATCTTTCTGTCTCACAACATTATAGATTCCTGGGACACCTTATATGGTAGAACGTCCGATTATACTTTTTATTCTCACGCACACAAATCATACTCAAAGCTGGACTATGTTTATTTAAGCCAGATCTGGATTCCCGATTTGATATCTTCTACTATACACGCCTGCGCTTGGTCGGATCATTCTATAGTCCAAGTAAACATTAAAGAAACATTCCATGTCAGTACAGCACGGTCATGGAACTATGACCCTTTAGTGTTACAGAAACCAGATACACATAGCTCCATCTCACGAAGCATGTCAGAGTATTGGGCAATTAATACGGGATCTACCTCTAATCCTATTTTTACATGGGTGGCACACAAACCTTATATTAGAGGACTACTTATCAAAGAAAAGGCAGCCCTAAATAAGGCCAATAGAAGTCGAATAGACTCACTACAGACTCAAATAGACTCCCTTACCAGACTACATCAACAAAATCTTTCACCGACAGTGTTTCAAGAACTGCAAGCTAAGAGACTAGAGCTATCAACAATTATGAATAGGGCATCCCTTAGAGCAGCTCACAAATTGAAGTCACAGTATTTCATCTATTCTAATAAGCCAGATAAATATTTAGCTCACAAACTTAGAGAACAAATAAAGTCCTTTTCTATACCAGTTCTACAGAAACATGATGGTGCATGCACCTCGAATCCACAGGAAATAGCAGACACTTTTGCTCAATATTATGCCCATCTCTATAATGGAGAAAAAGTAACACAGACTGACCGGACGAGACAGATATTGAATAGGTTTCTAGACGACGCCAATTTAACACCAATAGATAAAACTGTTAACGACGAATTAAATGCAAAGGTCTCGACCAGGGAGGTCGTGTTAGCTATCAAGGAACTTAAGCCTGGAAAGGCGGCAGGTCCGGATGGGTTCCCAGGTGAATATTACCAACTTTTTAAATCTATTCTAGTCCCGCATGTAGTAACATTTTGCAACGATATTTTGCAAGGGAAGACAATCCCCACGGACCTTTTACAAGCTAAAATAGTGGTAATCCCTAAGCCAGGAAGAAATCCTAAATTATGTCAAAGCTACAGACCAATATCCCTAATCAATCAAGATATAAAGATCTTTACTAAAATTCTAGCCAATAGACTTAAGCTACATTTGCCAACCCTAATCCATCCGGATCAGGTGGGGTTTATCTCGGGAAGAGAGGCCCCTGATAATATACGACACACGATCTCCCTGGTTGATTACCTAAATAAGACGCGAACGCCTTCTCTGGTCCTATCGTTGGATGCGGAGAAGGCGTTTGATAGGATAGACTGGGGATTTATGTTTGAGGTTTTGGGTAGGTTGGGGTTTAAGGGTCCATTTGTTCAAGCTATAAGAGGTATATATTTACACCCTACAGCACACATTAGAGCGGCAGGCTACCAATCTAAGAGAATTAACATCCGAAATGGTACTAGACAGGGTTGCCCCCTGTCACCGCTTCTGTTCGCTCTCTGTATAGAGCCATTGGCAGCGAAGATCCGTTTAACACCGGAGGTTCATGGAGTCCTGATAGGTAAAGAGGAATTTAAAATATATTGTTTGCAGACAATGTTCTTCTTACCCTGACCAATCCAATGGAATCTCTGCCTCAGTTATACCAGATCCTACAGGATTACGCAGACATTTCGGGATACAAAATTAACCAAGAGAAATGTGAGGCATTATCTATCGCCCTCCCCGCCCACACTAAAAAGATCATTGAAACTATTTTTTCATTTGAATGGGCCAAAGAGGCAATTAAATACTTAGGAATTCGGTTATCTGGCGACACCTCAGAACTTTATAGACTAAATTATATCCCCCTATATAAGACAATAAGAAAAGAGATTACAGCCTGGAAAGCTGGAGGGTTCTCTTGGTACGGCCGATTGTCGGCAGTTAAAATGAACATTCTCCCGAGGCTCTTATATTTCTTCAGGGCCTTGCCAATTAAGATTCCCATACCAGAGCTTAACAAACTCCAAGCCGATTTAATCAGATTTATAAGGGGAGCCAAGAAAGCTAGGATACCCTCACAAATATTAATGCAACATAGGCAATTAGGAGGGGTCGGAGTTCCAAACTTACTCAACTATTACCAAGCGGCGAGACTAGCACAAACTGCGTTAGTGAGCAACCAACAAACGGAGTTGGTGTGGGTGAAGGTAGAGACTCAAATGATGGGGTATATTCACTTAGACGAAGTTATGTGGGGGTACCCAAGAGATAGGGTCAAAGTGACTAGGGCCTCAAAATTTACAGGGGAGATGATGTCAATGTGGCACTCACTAACCACCACCCTAAAGCTACTACCACCAGACTCACTAGTGAGACCATTAAGGACACTGATGGATAGGGATTCCCATGGGTTGATCAGTAAATGGGCAAATAAGGGACTTTATAGAGTAGCTGACTTTCTCCACAACGGCAAAATAGCAACACACCAACAGATACAAGACAAAATACTACCAGAAAAACTACCATGGTTCCTATATCTACAGATAGCTTCAGTCATTGCTAAGACCTTACCCCCTCATACAAGACAATCCATGACGGTATTGGAAAAACTTTGTAGTACTAGATTCCGACATAAGAAACAGATCTCCACTCTATACATCACTCTGCAGACTACTAAACACACTACTAAATCCCTCTTAATGGAAAAATGGGAAAGCGACACTAACATAATACATTCCAAAGAAGAATGGGAAAAGATCTTTCACGAGTCGGGAAAGGGTATGATCAGTGCAGATTTTAGGGAAAACTGTATTAAGACTGCCTTTAGATGGTACCTTACTCCGATAATTACATCACACTACACCCAAAATGGCAGTAAAAATTGTTATAGAGGTTGCAAGGATACTGGAACATATATTCATATGTGGTGGGAATGCCTGCACATACAACAAGTGTGGTCCAGATTATCTCGACTATTAAGTGAGGTGCTGTTGGAAAATATCACCTTAACACAGACTCAAGCTTTATTAAACGAACACATAAAACCTTTTAACTCAGCTACAAACACTTTCATACACACTCTATGTACAGCTACAAGGATTTGTGTGGCACAACATTGGAAAGTGGGAGCTCCCTCTTGGGGGGAAGTGATGGAGAAAATTAAGATAACATACACACTAGCTGAATCAGCATCACTGATACAAGCAAACCACGAGCAGTTTTTAAAAATCTGGAATTACTGGATACTAAGTGGCCACTGACCGAACACAACTAGGAAGACTAGACACACTGCTACTATAGATAGGGAATCAAGGGATGACTGAGGGGGACGATGACTGTTGCCGGTATGGAGGTGATGGGGTTCTCTCTTCCTGGATCGGCGGCTGATGTAATACTAAAGCAGGCAAGTGAATGTTAGATGCTTCAATGAGGGGGAGAAGGGGGGGGAGTTTAGGTTTACAGTTATAGTATAAGAGGGAAGGGGTTGAGGGAAATGTTTTAACATAGAATACTATATAATGATGCGAAGATGAAGAGGTTGCCACTAAAGAATGTCATGTCTTCTGTTTTTTTATTTGATGCATCTCTCAATCTTTGTAGTTCTTAATGAATATAAGCTGAATCACATTGTTTATTGGCTCTCTCCGGACTCAAAGACCAAACTATACTTCTGCAACTGGAAATACCATAGACTTTTTGGTTTTGTATGTTGAGCCATAATAAATACAAAAGACTTTTAATTAAAAGGCTCATACCAAGGAAAAGAGAAGAGAGTTGTTAGAATCACAATGAGACATATGCAATGTGATGTATTTTGTATTCTTGATTTATTTTTCAATAAAAATGATTTCAACTAAAATGTCCACAGGTGCTGTTTGTCCACTTAAGAAAATGCTCAAAAGCGTTACATACAAGGAATGCACAAAGAACATATTCACACTTATTTTGAATTTGCACATTTTGGGCCAGATTACAAGTGAAGCGCTAATTAACAATCCAGCTCTAGTGTTAATTGTGTTAGAAGTAAGCTTTTTGCGCTCGTATTACAAGTTGAAAGTAAACTGTTTTCGTTTGAGTGCTAATCCGACGAGCGCATAAATCCAAACGTAGAATATCGCATGCGCGTTCATGTTTCCTCCATATAAGTCAATGGAGAAAAATAAGTGATAAAAGCACCCCACTCTTGTGCAAACCTTGCCCAAACAAAATTGCATATTCTCATGTACGCTAACCCCGACACGAATATGAATATTTCACATTCCAATGTTTGCCGATAGCAGAACATGTTCTAATTATTCATAAATAAATATTTATATATATGTATATCTAATGTTTTTTTTTGTAAAATATATATATATATATATATATATATATATATATACATGAATATATATAGGCATAAATATATACAGATATATATATATATATATATATATAAGTCCATAGGGGTTTAGCACTCTCGATAATCCCAATTCTGGCCGGGGTGCATAGCAAACAAATCAGCAAATTCCAAAGCACGGTTGTAATGGTCTGAGGACGGGGGGACCCCGAAACATCACTT